>NW_024039668.1:0-167500 GCF_016077235.1 Cyprinodon tularosa
GTCATTTCTGTTGCGTTTGCTGTGTAAGGATGAAGGAATGTGTTCAAACTAGTTCTGTTTGCTGGGTGACTCATGCTCTGGTTCGCCTGGCTGTAGTTTTATGTTTTATCGCTGTAAATGTGGTCGGTTTAAAATATAATTCATGTATTCTACTGTAACCTGTGACTTCTAAGCATAAAGATGTTAAAGTTTTATTTCTCTACAGCAAACCAGGCAATAAAACTATTCCTCAACTTCTATAAAAAATATATTCTATTTTGAACTAAATGTTGAAATTTACAAAAAGAAATTCTCAAACTTTTGTAAAACGACTGCAATCATACAAACTTTTACTGTTTTACTTATGATGGATATTTATCAGTTATTTAAAAAAATTGACTTTATGCTCACCCTGTCATTCATTCAAATTATAACATAAGAAAATATTTTTAAAAGATTTTTGAAAAACCTCTTAATCCTCAAACATTTTAATCCAGTCGCTTGTTTTGAATATAGCTAGAACCATTTGATCCCTCCAGAGATCAATGAGTTGATCTCTGGACTTCTGATCCATCTTTCTCTCTCCTACAGCTCTGTGTAAATTTTAATATCCAAGTAAAAGGTAATAAAGCTGAATTAAAATCAATCTACCTCTAAATGTGTCACTCACCTCCTCTGCAGAGGGTCCAGAATAACATTACAATTCCCCAAAACACGACACACTTTAGCTCTGCCATCGTCCTGATCGACATCATCAGCCGACTGCTGAGCCGATGTAAAAACAAAAAAGGTGTGACAGAAATTTGAAGCATCTCACTGAACTGGTATCATGAAAACACACCTGTTAATTCTCCAGGAACAAACACAAACACTGACATACAAGGAAACAAAAACATAAAAGTTTCTTCTCTGTTTTCTGTGCTCGGATTTCTCAGAAGAGAACAAAAAAAAATATATATATAAATCTCTGGGAGCTTTCCCAACCATATAAATTTGTTATTTTATATGAAGTTATAGGACTGTTTTTTTCATTTTGACATTAGAATAAGAGCGCTTTCTCACAAAATTTAAGACATAAATGAATACTATTGGATCACAGGAAGTTTTAGAAAGACTTCATAGAATGTAATGCTAAACATGTTAGTTCAGTATGAGCTCTATTTTGGACAGTTCTAATCCATTTGGCACATTTTATATTTCTTGCTTGGTGCTGTTGCGGCTGAGAAGAACAAAATTGTACAATTTGTTCTATATTTCTATTTTCCACCTGACTGCAAAATGTCTGCACATTACAAACCAGAAATAATGCAAATGTAATCCTCTGCTTTGGTAATTATCTGCAAAAAAACTCTTAATTTCTCTCTATCATTTCATAAATGATAGGCATCCAAAGTTCATCTTAAAAGGACTTGGATCCGCAACTCGTCTGCTGCCTGGTGGAGGCGTGTGACTTTATTCAGATGACCCCGTTTAACCCTCCTCCAGCCCTTCCTCCACCATCGTAGCTAAAGCTTCATCAGAGTAACTTTCCTCCTGGACTCTTACTGCGTTCCCTGTCTCATCTTAACTGGTCCGGCCAAAGACCGCCATGTTGAGCCTGGTTCTGCCAGAGGTTTCTTCCCAATGGGGAGTTTTTCCTCTCTACTGTTGTTTCATGCTTGCTCATAATAGACAGGTTCTCTTATTATTATTATTAAATTCTTTTTATTGGATTTTCAGAAGGTTTTTTTCAAAACATACAGTACATACAAACACAAGAAAAGTGGAAGATAGATACAAAATTACCCATGTTCTGAAGTGGTTCAAACTAAAAGAAAGCTGTTAATCATAAAAATATGCATTAGTATATCAGTACTGGTTGCTGGAATGACAATATGAATAAGTAACAACAAAATAATTACAGACCGGATCTAAAATAGAGAAGAAAAGGTTGCCAAATCTTGTAGTACTTTTGCTCTGATCCATTCACAGTATGCCGAAAATGTTCAAGTTTTAAATGAGATATAACATCCTCGACCCACCGTTTAAAAGATGGTGCAGTTGCATTTTTCCACTCAAACAGTATTATGCGTCTTGCAAGCAATGTCATGAAGGCTATAGCGTCTGCCTGATGAGGGGTCATGGGCACACTTGGAGGAACAATCCCAAACAAAACAGAACTCGAGTTCGGCAAAATATTTCTTTTACATACATGTGAAAAGACCTTAAAGATTTTTTCCCAGAATTCATTTAGCTGGGGGCAGTGCCAAAACATATGGCTAAGATTGGCTGAATTATGCCCACAGCGTCTACAGGAGGGATCTGCTTCAGTGAAAAGTCTGGCTATTTTACTTGGTGACATATGTAACCTGGGCAATACCTTAAACTGTAGTAAGCCATGCCTGACACAGATAGATGTAGAATGAATTTTTGAAACAGCTTTTTGCCAGGTAGTTTCAGTTAGTTGTTCACCAAGTTCTTCTTCCCATTGCGTTTTTAGATGGACAAGAGAGGGGGAAGCTTCACATTGTATTTTGTTGTAAATTACTGATATTAGACCTTTCTCAGAGGGATCTAGGTCGAAGCATTCATCAAGCCATGATTTTGAAGGCATGGTTAATGAAAAGAACTTCTTAACAAAACTACGTAATTGGAGATATTTGAAAAAGTCTGTTTGTGGGATGTCAAAGTCAGTCATTAATTGTTCAAAAGATATAAATATATTATTTTGGAAAAAATCTTTGACACATCTTAGTCCTCTTCTATGCCATTGTTGATAAGAGGGGTCAATTAGTGATGGTTTAAAGTGTTTATTTTGCTGAATAGGAGCTGAGATTAAAGGTTGTTTAAATTTAAAATGAGTTCTAAATTGACACCATATTTTTAGTGCACCCTGGACAATAGCATTGTTAGTCAGCATGTGTTTACTCAGTGGAAGTGGACTACATAAGAGGGATAACAGTGAGACTGGGTTACAAGAGTGTTGTTCCAGCTGCACCCAAGATGGAGATTCAGCACCCAATCCATATGCGGCCCAAAAGAGAAGTTTGTGGATGTTTGTTGCCCAATAAAAATATAGGAAATTAGGCAGAGAAAGCCCCCCTTCCTCCTTCAATCTTTCTGAAAAATCTTTTCTGATCCGAGGAATGTTTTTATTCCAGATGAACATGGACACACACTTATTTAGTTCTTTAAAGAAGGCTTTAGGAATGAAAACGGGTATTGTTTGGAACAGATATAGAAGTCTAGGCATGATTATCATTTTAATGGAATTGATTCTTCCTGCCAGAGATAGGGGAAGTTTTGACCATTTATCCATGTCTTGTTTGGCTTTTTCCAAAGCTTTTGTGAAATTCGTTACATATAATAAATTATAATTGTAGGTAACAGATACACCTAGATAATTAAAGTCATTTTTGTTAGTTGTAAAGGGGAAAACCTGGTAATCTAATTGTTGAGCTCTTTTATTTATCGGGAACAGCACACTTTTAGTCATGTTCAATTTATATCCCGATACTTGACCAAATTTGTGTATAAGTTCTAGCGCAACAGGAATAGTAGTAAGTGGATCGGACAAAAAGAGGAGGAGATCATCAGCGTATAAGGCTAGTTTATGAATTTGTCCACCCCTCTGAATACCTGCCAACTGCCCAGATTCCCTTAACATTATTGCCAGAGGTTCAATGGAAATATCAAACAAAATTGGGCTCAATGGACAACCTTGCCTTGTCCCACGCGAAAGGGGAAAGAAGTCAGACACAATCTTGTTTGTTCTTATAGAAGCCTGGGGTGGCGCATATAAAATATTGATCCAAGAGCAAAAATTAGGACCAAATCCCATCTTTTTTAAAGTGGTGAATAAAAAACTATACTCAACCCTATCAAATGCTTTTTGCGCATCTAGGGAAATCACTACTTCTGGAATGAATTCATTACGCTGATAGATAATATTGAATACCCGTCGAAGATTACTTGATATTTGCCTTCCCACCACAAACCCAGTTTGGTCCGGGTGTACCAATTTTGGAAGAACAGTCTCCAGTCTCCCTGCTAGCACCTTTGCTAATATTTTATAGTCACAATTGAGGAGACTGATAGGCCGATATGAATCACAATGCAGTGGATCTTTAGATTTTTTCAATAATAGGGAGATTGAGGCTTGTGTAATTGTTGTGGGGAGAGCTTGCTTGACCATTATTTCTCTAAAAACTTTTAGCATCAGAGGGACTAGTTTGAGGGCAAATGTTTTAAAAAATTCTATTGGATAGCCATCTGGTCCAGGACTCTTGCGGGACCTCATCTTTTTGATGGCATTGCTTATTTCCAGTAAGGATATGTCTGACTCTAGTCTAAGTCTGTCTGAATCTTCTACAGTTGGTAATGGTAGCTCACTGAAAAAATCCTCAATCTGTGCTAGATCATTGGTTTCTGAGGTGTATAGGTTTTCATAATATAATTTAAATTTCAAATTTATTTCTTTCTGATCAGAATGTACATGTCCATGTTCACTTTCAATTGCTGTTATAAATCCAGCTGTTGCTGATTGCTTTAATTGGTGTGACAGAAGCTTGTTGGCTCGGTCACCATATTCATAGTATGTTGCACGGGACCTGAGATGGAGGTCAATAGCCTTAATGTTGGTGACTACATCAAGTTGACTTTGAAGAAGGGTTCTCTTTTTATAAAGATCATCAGAAGGTGAAATGGAATGAAGTTGATCAATTTCTTTGATGCTATCAATTAACTCCGAGGCTCGCTTATTTCTCTCCCTACTCTCCCCCGCAACAAAGGAAATTATTTGTCCCCTTAGATAAGCTTTTAAGGTTTCCCAGAGTATGGAGTAACTTATCTCTGGGGATTCGTTAAGCTCTATGAAGAGATCTATCTGCGAATTGATGAATTCAATAAATGTTTGGCTTGATAATAGTCTGGGATTAAGTCTCCATGGGAAAGAAGAGGTCATATTATCTGGAAAATGAATTTTCAAAATCACAGCTGCATGGTCAGAGATCACAATGCTGCCATATTCTATATCAGAAATCAAGGGAAGTAATTTTTGGTCGACAAGAAAATAATCAATTCTGGAATAACTTTGGTGCACAGGGGAGAAGAAAGAGAATTGTTTAGATGTTGGGTGCTTGAATCTCCATGGGTCTATTATTCCATAAGCATCTAGAAAGTCATTTATACATTGGGCTGACTTGTTTGGTGTGGTAGTTTTAGGGCTGGAGCGGTCGAAAATTGGCTGTAAGGCACAGTTCAGGTCCCCTGCTAGTAATAGTTCATGTGAATCAAGATCTGGTAAGAGGGAGAATAAACTTGTAAAGAAATTTGCATTGTCCCAATTTAGGGCGTAGACGTTTGCCAGAACAACAGGTCTGTTAAATAGTTTTCCTTGTGTAATGACATAGCGTCCGTTTTTATCTCTTATGGTTTGGTCTCAACAAACTGGACATCTCTGTGAAGCAAAATAGCTACTCCCCTGCTCTTACTGTTAAAATTTGAATGAAAACACTGAGTGAACCCTCCTCTAAGAAGTCTAGAATTGTCCTTATTCAGCAAGTTTGTCTCCTGTAGGTAAACAATGCAACTATGTAATTTGCTCAAATGTGAAAATATTTTGTTGCGTTTGATTGGGTGATTCAATCCGCGAACATTCCAGCTAACCACTGTTGTAGGAGTTATACCTTTACCAGCCAACATTGAGACAGTTCAGTAAAAGGGTATTGGCGATGGGTAAATAAAAGGTGTAAACAAAGGTGGTATATGCAATATGTAAAAGAGAGGCATCTGTCTTCCAAAAAAAAAAACACACATTGGGGGAAACAGCACCCCAAAAACAAAAACAGAAATAAACTCTAGTCCTAAAAGTGGACCGACATACTTCCCGTGTAAAAACTCCAAATCACACTCCATAGAAAGTAACAAAGTGCTTACCATGTCACCCCGTACAGGGACAATTGTATCATTTATTTATTTTTATTTATTTTTTTTGCTGTATTACAGCCAAACTATGAACAATTACATTATCAAAAACTAATATTACTTAAATTATAGAGCTATAATGTAATTTTAATGTAACCTCGACAATAGTATTGTTAATTACTGAACTTTAATGATAGAAAACGATGGTGTACTAGAACAGAAACAGAATCATTAGAAAGTTCACCTTTTCCCGTTCAAGCAGTCTTGCATTCTTTCAGGACGAAGTCCTTTGCCTTCTTGGGGTCGTTGAATCTGTGTTCACGGCCATCAGGCGTTGTGATCCTCAGTATAGCGGGGTACCTCAAGCTGTAGCGAACTCCCGCACAGCCGCGGAGCAGGCCCCTCACCTCCGTGAACGCTGCGCGCTGTTTACTTACGGCCTGGGTGAAGTCTGGCAGGACTCGAATGCTATCTCCATCCGCGGTCTTTATCACTCCAGCCTCCTTGGCTTTCTTCAGAAGCATTTCTTTCTCCGTGAAATAGTGGCATTTGATCACGAAAGCACGAGGAGGGGCGTCATCATTAGTTGGTCTCGTACGGATGGTCCTGTGTGCTCTGTCTAGACACGGCAGCTTATCCAGACCCAGTGACTGTTTGAGCATGGCGGCTATGTATTCAGACGGGGGTTTGCCGTTTTCGCGTCCCTCTTTAACGCCAGTCACGCGGAGGTTTGAGCGGCGTGAACGTGCCTCCAAATCTTCACATTTGGCTTTAAGTGTAGGAAGATCCTCTTTCATTTTCAGCACATCAGATTCCAAGCCCGTGATAATGTCCGAGTGCGCACTCACACCTGATTCCAGATCGGTGGTCCGGCTCTCAATGCTATCGAGCCTCGTGTTGATTTTCCCAACGACATTACGCAGCTCGGCCTGGGTCTCAGTTGCTTTCTCGTCCATTTTCTGAAACAGTTCTTGCTTCAGAGCGATAATAGCATTTAAAACTTGATGGTCACAGGTACTCGTTGTGCCCTGGTCAGAGCAGGCTGGTCCAGTTATGCTAGGAATGCTAGCGCTAGCGTTAGCACTGGTATTAGCTTCAGTGCGAGGCTCATCCTCCACAAGTGGCCGTTCGGGCTTACTTTGAGGTTTTTTTGGCATTATGAACATATATCAGGTTCACCGCTACTCCAGATGTCTGCTCAAACGTTGTTGTCGAAGTTTTAAAGCAAAATGACATTTAAAAATAGTGTCCCTGTACGGAGCTCAACGCTACACGTCTTTACATGGCGCTGCCTCACCGGAAGTCCGGACAGGTTCTCTTAACCTGTGTTTTACAAGCTGGACTTCCACCTAATCAAATTACCAGTAGCTGGATTTCCTTACATAAAAAATGTTTAACTAATCTGACTAATGTCAAGAAAAACATTGTTTATTTAAAACTGATCCATTTGTCTTCATTTCTGGGTTTAATTTCATCCAAACATTTAATGGATGGCAGATTAAAAGTTTACATTGTTTTTATTTTATCATAATGGTTACATTCTTGGATTTAGTGCGAATTTGGTAAATTTACACTCATGATTTATATTGTGTAAATCACTTTAATTATGGTAAATTGCCTGAAAATAACTCTTGTTCCAGTCAGGATTTGAAAGTGCCTTACTCTACATTTAGTCATTCACCCATTCAGGCATACACTCACACATTGATGTGTATGATTAGTTTGTAGTGGGGGGAAATAACTGTAACTTCATTTCCGGTAAATAAATTAAACTTTATTAATGCATGGTAAAGAAGGCAAAGTGCTGTTGAAGATATAACCTGTTTATCCCAGAGAAAGGTTGCAGGTCTGATTTTCACATTGACATAAACACCAAAAATAAATATAGATTAGGGTACACATAAAATATAAATACAATATTTACACATTATTAGGTCACTGTATGGTTCTGAGAATCCATCTATGCAAGTTTCTGTCACAAGGTAACAGGTCTTTGAAAAAAAAAATCCAGATCTTCTCTCCAGCTAGCTTCCTCTGGGGCATCTAAAATTATACCCAAACGGTATCTGCCTTTGAATGCTCTATAATTAGAGACCTGTTACCATGGCTTCACATACTGATTGATGTCTGTCAGGAAGTCTGTGATCCATTTGCTGGTAGAGTCAGGCATTACCAGCTCGGAGATCTTGTCCTGCTGCAGAGCTGGGATGATGTTGGCAAGCAGAGCTGATGTTCAAAACCAGGGAGGTTCCTTAGAAGCTCAGCTGATGCAGGATGCAGTAAGGAGCCATGATTATTGCTTCCATAAAGCACTTGTTGGGTCTGTAGGTCATGGAGCAGAAGTTTCAGGAGGGACTCCCAGACTTTCGTCTTCCAAGAAACCTCATCCACCTCTGTTAAAGGAAGTCTGAGGCACTTCCAGGCCAGCCAGGGGACATAGCACTCTTAGATCATCCCCTAGACCTCCTGCCGATGGGTGCGTGGAACACCACCAAAACTTGATGTAAAACATTTGAATGAATAATTTCCCCCTCCATTGCCAACCGCTACACCCTGTAAAGGAGTTAAAAGATCATGTAGATCAATTTTATATCATTAAAAGAATAAAAATGTATGAACAATAATAGGTATTGAAAATATAAGAAATAATTCCTACCTTTCTTTGGCAAAAAATGACCCCAGCGAAAATTAATGAGATTATTCCGAGTAATACAAAAATAACTCCTACAGCACTGCCTGCAGTGTTACTCCCACCATCTATAACTGAAAGAAATTTAAGAATAATTTAAAAAGAGAAAGATGTGCACTACAGGTTTTCTATAATTTGCATACACAGACACCACATACAAAAACAAAACCCAAAATAGCATGAATGTCTACTACTTTATTTACTACTTTGTTTTGTTACAAACTTAGGCTATTTTCACAACTTGGGAAATTAGTGCTTCTAATTATCACATTTTCCCCCCCCACTTATGAGCTATTTATTTAGGTATTTGAGAAAACAACAATAACACTACTGTCAGAGAAACAATCATTTGGGTCCAGAACATTCTAAAGTCAAAGAACTAGATGATTTGTTTATAATGTGACTGTGATTTGACTTTGATCTAACACTGCGATCAAGTGTTTCCACTAAGCTTGATCCGTACTCCTTTTCTTAGCCAGTTTTCTGTTGCTGTATAAATTCACTCATAAACATAAGCCACGTTTCCTTCCCTTATAGCATAACTCATGACACAACAATAAAGAGATATTCTACAGATATTCTACAGGTTTTCTACCGGCATCAGCTTCCTCTGCTCAGTTACCCTGGGCTAAACAATATAAAACAAGAAACTGACTAAACATTGTAATGTGGTTTATTTCAATGGGTTTTGTTTCATTTAGAGTTTGTAATCAAAACCTTTCTGGTTCTTACCATTTATGATGTGCAAAACCGTGCTTTTTTCATATTTTCCGTTGTTGTTACCAGACAGACAGGTGTACATTCCCTCCTGGTTGGAAGTGAGATCTCTTAGCCAGAGGCTTCCATTGTTTGAGACATGGTTTACATGTGATTTCCATCCCTCTGTAGCCTGATGAGATGTTTCCTTCCATGTGAGGATGAGCTGACTGTGGTTGAATCTCCAGGTGAAATAGTTGAGGGGAGCATTGACAGGCTGGCAGTCAAGTCTTGCTTCATTGTGGGAAGATTTTTTATGAGCTTAAAGTAAATGAGAAAACCAAACATGCATGAGAATCTCAACATTATTTTTCTATATAGAATTGCAATGAAAAGATCAAATATGAAGTGTTGTTACTTACTTTGGTTATAGAAAGTAAAGAGGCTCTTTGTTGTGCTGATGGTGCAGCTGTAACCATCAGTATAATCGGCTGGGAGAGTTATAGAGCTGTTGATTCTGTAAAGTTTTTGTTCATTCATGTGAAGTGTTTCCTGAGGATCTACGGCAGAGTTGATGTTCCAGCTGAGAGTAGGTCTGGGATAGATCCAGTCTGAACTGCAGGTGATTGTATTCCCCAACTTGTCAATATTGACCTTTTCAACTGGAGCTGCAACAAAGCACATTTTTACTGATATTTCTGAAAGAAAAAATCAAATAAAACAACTTTAACCTCTGCAAAGAATTGTCTCATCATTTTCTGATTGACACACCTCCAATATCTCACATGCATCCATTGCTCCCTCATTGTTTTAATATTTTTAATGTTTTTCACTGGATCCTCCTGTCATTCTTACCTCACATTCATAATTCCTGTTACTCCTTTGATTTGATTTTAGTATGATATAGTCATTAAAATTACTGTATAACTCCTATATTGACTTACAAGGAGTTTATTATGAGAATAATCTTTCTTCTTCTCATTAGTTACTTATTTCAGGGCTTTGGTTGCAACTCTTCCATTTTCATTAATGATAATCACTTTCTATTCTTGTTGTTTGGCTTTAAATTGTGAACTATGACAGAGCCATTATTTCTTGTGTGCCACAAAAATATCTCAATCACATGATATCTGTACGCAGTACTCAGGTATTCTTCATTTTCATATAATCTTTATAAGCTTTTGTTGCAATAAGTGGAAATCATCATTAATTACAGCTGTATTAATGTCTTAAAAACAGAATGAAATGTATTTAATTGTTTAATGCTTTTAGTAGCAATAAACACACGCATTTAGAGTTTTAACTAAATCAATTTAGTTTTTATATAAAATTATTACATTTTCATTTAAAAACAACATTTCCGCAGCCAGGTGTTTTTATTTTTAAGTAAAAAACAAGTCAGTTACCTCATTTGGGGCACTTAAAGCACTAAAATGTATTTTTTCCAAAGATGTACTTTGTGCAGGCGTTGGCACAGAAAGCAAGATGACATCCTGGGTACTGTCATGTCTAAAAAAGCCTTACAGTTTAAAATAAACCATTATGTCACCCTGCTAGTAAACACACCATTCAACACAGGCTTCTAACAGACAGTTGCGTTCAAGAAAAATATGAGCTGAATCTGATACATCATGATACACAGCATAGAGTTTATTATCCACTTTCGGGGGTGCTGAAGCACCTTTACAACCTGAGCCATATTTGTACTGTATGTTTAAAAAAGAAAACTGTAAACATAGCTCTACAGAACTCAGTGTAAAATGTCATATCCTTTTGCTGCTGTCTTATGCATGCATTTATAAAAGCCAAGATTCGTTTATTTATTTAAGGTGTGAGGGCAATGGGGAGTTGGGGTTGTTTGGGTTTTTGTTTTTGATTTTTTTTTAAAGGGAAGGGAAGGGGTGGTTGGGGTGGAAAAAAACATTTTGTCACTGAGCTGAAAATGTAAAACACTCACGTACAACCTGAGCATATTAATTAAATTTAAAAATGTATAAAAAAACAAACAAATATTTTTCTGATTATAAGGACTATGAATGATATACTCAGAGTACCTGTCGTTGCTGAGTACAACAACATAGATTGTTTGTATGATTGTTAGCTCAGCTTCAACCCAAAGTAATGTCATAACATTTGTGCAATACATATCTTTGACCTGTCTGCTACGAGCAGCTTGATTAAGTCAGGACAACATGTATCTAGAAATTCAGAAAAGCAATATTACAGATGCTTTGACTTAACAGCAATAATAACACGGACAAAAATAATTGGACTGAAGGCCGGATCTGATCAAAACATTTTCATGTAATTATGTCAGACTGAAGACCGAATGAAATTCAGTACGATCTGAAAAAAAAAAATGCGGACGGACATTCACACATAACCCTCAAATCCAATAATCCCAGGACGAGGGACCCGGCGGTGCCCGTCGCTGGTCCTGGGATTACCAGATGACCCAATAGGTGAACCGGATGGTGGAGGGGAGCGGTGTCACCGGCATATTAAACCATCTAAATCCTGCTTCGGACCCGGCCTCTCACACCGAACCCGGACCAGACAACCCCAAGCAAAAGCCCACCCCCTCCCCCAACATGTCCCGCACAGGCCACCCGGCCAGACAATACCCGCCCCACACCCCATCAACAACCCAGAACCCTCAATGTCTAAATGCGAGAGGGGCAGGGGGGGAGCCATCCAAGGCCCACAAAATCTGTGATTCAGTATTTATAGTAAAGCACTTTTGATATCAGAGGCTGCAAACAGTTTGTCCTGGAATATGTGAGGACACTCGACTCGACACTCGATTTTTCAATGTGTAACATTGAAACATTTTTTGCAGTTTTTTGTTTTTTGCTTTAATAAGCTTGAGGTGTTTTATAATCTTAAACATTTTTGATTCAATAGCTTATTTTTGATAGCTACAAATGCTTTTCTAAGATATGGGTTTCTCTGTTTTAAAGAAGAGGTAAACCTACTGAGACACATTGAGACATGGACACTTTAACAAACCTCTAATGCAGCTAAATGTTTAGGAGAAAGGTTCTTAGTGTTTCCCATACCATAAACCTTTAGTTGAATGAAGGTCTCTTTGTTTCCATTGATGGTGCTGGTGTAACACTGATATTTCCCTTCGTCCTGTACCATCACATTACTCAGCTGCAGAGAAGCGTTTCCAGTAGAGATCAATTGATTGTACAGTGAGGTCCTGCCTTTAAACTCATCACTCTGCTGTCCCAGTTGATCCTGGTTGTGGTAGTAGGAGTGTACTTGGAGTTTTGAAGGTTCCTGCCTAATCCAGTGAATAACAACCTGATCACCTGGAGGAAGGCTGCATGGCAGGATGCAAGTCCTGCTGAACTGGCAGCTGACCTCTAAATCTGGGAAACAGATAACAGAGAACATACTAAGAGTTTGATCAGTGAAACACACCAAGCAGATAAAAAAGATCACATTTTAGACTTGCAGAAGATCAACCGTGTCTACTTTCAAAGTTATGTTAACTCTGTTGTTGTGAATGACCAACATTAAGCAGTGAGATAAAGATCTGTCTCTTCAGCTGTTAAGTGGTATTTTTGAGAAGATTGCTGCCTGGAGATACATCCTAGAAAGGTTGACCATAATAGTCTCTAAATGTCTTTGTAATATTTTTGCTGTAGACTAAAAAGTAAAAAAAAATTATCTTAGAGCTTTTTGGTAGAGAAGAGATTAGACAATGATTAAACTGAAACTAACAGTTTTTAGGAAAGACAAAGAAAATGGGTCAATCTTGTCTCCTTAAAAAAGAACTTACGTTCTGTTCATTTCAATATAATGAGATGATTCATGTTTATAGGAGTCATTAAAACCTCCTAGAACCTCTACCATTTACACATGGAGGTGCAAATGGTACAGTATCCACTTGAACCTCATCATTGGTAAAAAGTTGACGCAACTTAAAGCTACAGTGTGTAATAATTACAGGGATATAAAGTCAGAAATTTAATATATTATACATAACTATGTTATTTACCATCACCTATGAGCTCAGCCTTTTAACCATAATATTTGCGTTGCCTTAGAATTCGTTATTTATAATTACATAGGAGCGGGTCTCGCAGTCATGGAGGCTGACATCTTTGCGCTACGGCAGCGCAGAGGCAACAAACTAGCGATTGCGAGATCGCCCATTACGCTCGAAAATAACTACGGCAAGTTGAGAGAGATTAACTGAGACGGTACTGAACAGTAGATGGCAGTATTATGCCTGAGAAGCGTTTAGTCTGCCTGAAACCAAAGAAGAAGAAGAAGCAGGTATACTGCGCATCAGTAACAAGAAAGGTGAACAAGGCGGCAGGCGTGAGTGACTTTGCAAACTGTTTGGCACTGTGTGGCCAAACATCAGACGAATGGAGGATCATGCCTACTCTGTATCACAACGAAAAGCGGCGGACACCGAACCCCCGTCATCTAAGAAGCGGAAACACGACGAGAATAAACGCAAGCGTGACAAGAAACGACAAAAAACACGGATCAACATTGGCACGGCATTTACACGATGGAAGTCACTGATGGAGGAAAAAGGTTTTCAAAGTGACGCTCAAGTTGCCAGTTTTCTCTTGGACAGGTAATTAATCCTACACACACAATTGTCTAATATCACTGCAGTTTTTGGAGTACAGGATGCTCAGACCTGTCTAAAACAATAACATGCTGCGTGATGATGCTGTTACTCTCTAGTATACTTATTCAGCAACGTCCCTAACGTTTCACAGGTAATGATTCAGTAATTTTCTGTAAAATAATTTTCTGGATATATACCTCGGTTACTTCTCTCCGGCTCCTTTGGAGATCTTCAAGCCTTTCCTCCTCTGCTCTAGTCACCCCGCTGGCACCCCTCCCTCGCCTGGCCCTAGCTGCACGGCCTCCCTGCCCTCTCCCTCTTCCTCTCCCTCTTCCTCGCCTTGTAACCCCCGTGCCACAAACAAGACTTGGAATCTGTAAACGGGGAATATATATTCTTCCAGCGAACACAATCTCGCTGTTGACTACAATTACTTCGTTTGTTTATATCACCATGCAAAGCAGCTCACCAAAACGTCACAACGACGTAGAAAAAATAACGGGTATATTTATTATTTAAAGTCTACATGAAATCTATACCCTACACAGACTAATGAAATACTATCTGTAAAATTATCTATGTAAACAAACCTCATCACTTGAGAAGGTAGGTGATGTGGACGTCGTGGAAGACATTTTGTCCAGTAACGCTCGCCGTACTGTTGGGGGGGAGAAGCGGTGGGGGGGAGACGTTCATGTTGCTGCAGTCTGCAGTCTGGACGTTAGATGTCGCTGAAAATTACACACTGTAGCTTTAAGGTTTGGAAGGTCCTAAGATCCCTACTATGCAGTTGTCGTCTCTACTGGGCCAGCTGCAGTCCATCGTAATGCAGACCAAGCTCTGTCATTAAGCATACAGGCATCCAACAGCCTATATCAAAGGGCCTAGTACCCCCAACAAGTTTCCCTCCACAAAGCATATATATATATATATATATATATATATACATACATACATACCGTAAATCCACTAATATTGGCCTGTATTCCAGGCCGGGGCTATAATTTGAACCAACGATGTTTCTGGGCAGTCTTCAACAACATGTGATATTAACATATTATATTAACAGAAGTCCCATGCTTACACAGAGATTGTGGTGGCCTTACACAATCGTTCCAATCTGAAAGACACATGTGATTACCGGCAGGTCTGGGGGTAACCAGGCAACTTAGCTAGAGTAGCTAGTGTCTAGCTTGCTCAGTCTTGTGTCTAGGCTTGCTGTTAACATATCGAACATGACATGATAACATGGATGCACCTACAAAGCTGCACTGTTTGCTTAAGGGAACATTTTAATTTTAAGAATGTCTATCAGAGTGGTTAAAGTTGACGGGCTCAAGCTCGTTCTCTAGGCAGCCCCAGGTGACCCATCTCATAAACTACCAGCGAGGTGAACTATCATGAGGAAAATACATGACCAGCACGCCGCGGAAAGATGCAGGCATGAAAGATGATAAATTGGTCATGGCGACGTGTTTAGCACTGACGGTGGACCACTGGACATCTGTCAATAATTACTACCTTGGCATTACTATACAGTACACCTTGTCGATGCCAGCTGGGATCTTCACTCCTTCGCTTTAGGTAGGCGATGTTATGTAGTTTTAAATTTAATTTTATCGGGACACCACAAATGATCACCACAACATTATGTTTGCTTATTGATCATTGCTTTGGTGAATGTGGGTAAAATGGAACGCTTTTTGAAAATATCGCTTCTGTAGTATTATGTGATGTATTTCGGAAACTGGAGATGAGGCCCTCGTCTAATGCGACACCTGGCTTAAGAAACCTGTTCAAAGACACACTTTTGTTAATTATTTAGGTAGCTCACACATATCTTTATCTTTTATTATTCTTATATCTTACTTGCATCACACTGATAATACCAAACCAAAATACTTCATATTTGCAAAATATATATTTGTCTTGAAATGCTCTGAACTTCCATATCGTTTTTGAACAATGTTTTTTTCTTTTCTTTTTTCTCCACACTCTTTATATTTGATCAATGCTGCACTTTATAGAATGAAACAATGTTCATTTTACTGCTTAGCTGCTGCTCATTGACTGTCTGAAAGCTTTACAAAACGAAATTTCGTTTTTTATACACTCTGTGTATACAAAATGGCAATAAAAGTTGATCAAAACTGTACTTCTGTACTTATATTACCCTCTTCTGTAAATGATTGCCCTGCAAGAAAAGAATTTACCACAACGGATTAATGACGTAATTCTGATTCATGAATCTCTTTTGCAGAATTCAAATGAGCCATTAATCTAGATTACTCTAGATTAATTCC
The DNA here is from genome assembly GCF_016077235.1 of Cyprinodon tularosa. NCBI lineage: Eukaryota > Metazoa > Chordata > Actinopteri > Cyprinodontiformes > Cyprinodontidae > Cyprinodon > Cyprinodon tularosa. Next base: position 16,172 of record NW_024039668.1, read on the forward strand.
AAGATTACAGTTAGATTATTCTAGACGTTGCCGTAAAGAGGAGGTCAACTTCCTTGTTAAAACATGAAAGAACTCAAAATACATGGATTCCATCCTAACTCCAGTATCAACAGACTATACAGCAAGAAGGAAGCAGAGGTTTAGTAAGCATCAGAGCTCCAAGAATACATCAGAAAGATGGCCCCAAGAGATGAAGCACCCAGTGAACTTCTTAGACAGTGGAAACTGAAAATGAAGGAAGCCCTGCATGGGGTGTACCACCAAAACATACCTGAAGTGGCTGATGCGACCACATCCTACCAATGGCTAGAGAGGGCCAGTGCGTAACTATCTACCTCTGACTATATTATCAACCTTTCGGGTTTTTTCACATTTCCATTTAGTGTTTTTCGTTCATCATACCAGTGCACTTCAGTTACCATTTGGTTTGTAAAGATGCTTTAAGATAAACGTTTAGGATGAAAATGTTTTGTCAGTTAACCTTCGATTTGATGGCTGTAAAGGCTGATTTATACTCAGTATAAATCAAACATATCTACGACAAGCTCACTGTGACACACTGCTGCTGGAGGATAACCAGCCCTTAAGAGTGTATACAGGAAATGTTTTAAAGTTAGTTTAGTTCTTCCTGAATAAATGTAACCCATTTTGGTTGTATTGAGAAATGTCTTGTGTAACAAATTTTTAAATATTTTTGCTGATTAAAAACCCTATACAATCTGTCTTAAACCTTTCATTTCTAAAATGTTTTCATTACTAGTCTTGTCTAAGTCTCATGTCTAAATCTAAGTCTTATGACATTCAATTATAGGAAGAGATGTAGTCAGATAAGAGGGTCAAATAAGAAGTTTTTTTTTTAAGATATATTATCAGTAGAAACTTAAATAATGCCTCTTTAACCTTAGGTTTGTAATAAAGGACTCTGATAGTTTTCTGTTGAATTTGTTGTACAGTGTAATGATGAAGGAATGTGTTTAGGCAGGTTCTGCTTGCTGAGTAGGTACCGTAATAGTCTGGTTTACCGTGTAGTTTCTTTTTTGGTTGGTTTTTAATACTGTTAAAGTGTTGTAATGTTGACTTATAAGCTTAGATGTTTTATTTCAGGGTTTTATTTCACCACAGCAAACCAAACAATGAAAAAGTACCCTAACTTTAAAAATTGTGTCAAACTATATTTCGACACTCATTTACCATATCAAAATAATTGCCTTTATGTTCTCACAGTCACTCAGACTAACAATAACATATAAAAATAAGCAATTTCTAAAGATTTAAAACAAATAAACAAACTTAATACTTAAACATTTTAATTCAGCTGCTTGTTTCTGAATGAAGCTATTGTAGAGTCATTTGATCAGATTGATCTCTGGAGAGATGTCTGTTCAGAGTTTAGATAGAGCTAAATTAATATAAATCTGTGTATGCTCTAAATGTGTCCCTTACCTCCTCTGGAGAGGGCCCATAATAATGTAAAAACTCCCCAAAACACGACACACTTCAGCTCTGTCATTGTCCCGATTGACATCATCAGCCAACTGCTGAGCTGATGTTTGAAAAAAGGTGTGACAGTAATGTACTTTAAAGCATCTCACCAAACTGGTATAGTCAAATGTAGAAGTTTTTTTTAAGGCAGAGAGAGAGGCAGTTCTTTCAGATTGTACATGATATTGCAGCCAAAGTATAACAGGTAATGAGCACGCAAACAGGAGCTGTCGTGATCTTGGCACTGATGACGGCCTAGATCTTTCGTATGTTTTCATCCAGTCAAGCTTGCATTTCTCACAGCGGTTCTCTGAAAATTGCCAAGGGTTGCAAGAGAAAAAGTGTCTACAAAGTGTAAGAGAAGAAGAGAAAGGCCTAAGAACAGCGAAACAAGACCAGAATGTTTTGGGGAGATTATTTCACGAGATGGTGTACACTAAAAGCATCGGCCTGGTGGCTCACCACTGATACCTTAGTTGCAAAGTTTCTACTTGAGGTAAAGTTTCTCATGCTATTTGGAGAAATCCATTTCACATCACTGCTAGTAAAAGTTATCTTCTTCTATATTGTAACTTTCCAGGGAAGATAAGTTTATTTACTTTGTAATTTGCATCATTATAAGTTATACGGTGGCCAAAGATCCTTATTTACTCTGCAAACATGTTAAAATTTTCACTGCAGCACACAGATACTAGCATGTGATGAATTTTTGAAATGCACCAGTAGTCTTATTTGCGGGGATTGGTGATGAATCGTAGTTATTGCAACCGTCTATACAATAAAAAAACAAAAGATGTCTCACAATGTCTGCCTGACACCCTGGACCAGAAATGCTGCAAAAACAACAGTATTATTTGTATTATTTTATTATTTGGGACTTTATTTTAGACACAAGTATACAATAAATGACAGTAAATGTTCTTATAAATTAGAAGGAAGAAAGAACAGTTTGAAAAAGGGTGTATTGGCAGAAGCAATAAGCTTATAAATGCCATCCTCCAACACTTAGAAAACCCTCAAAACAGACCTGAATATATACAGAAAATAAATTATTCTTTACTTTGAACATGAGATGAGCTGTTTAAAAAGTCAATAAATTAACAAAAAGTTGGTTTGTGTGCGCTCTATAACCTGCTTTATTTACAATTCTAATTGTTCTCTTTTTTTAAAAGATTTTTTAAGTTAGAGTTAGGCGTATTGTAAAACAAAAATGACAAATTAGGGTTGGTAGGTGATCAGTTATGGTAGATTATGTATCGTCACATTCCTCTTCAGTTGCTATCCTGTTTAGTCCTCCCATGACAGGTCAGTGAGCAGACGGCTCCCCCTCGCTGCTCTCAGCTAGTGCTGACTCTGAGTCAGATCCTACAAGACTTTCCTCTTGAAAGCTTTAAATGCACAGGGGAAAAATGTCTATTCGCATTAGCATGCTTAAGCTAGCCATAAAGTTACATGTAGCTACAGAAACATACAAATATTAGAACACTCTAGACCTGAATTATTCAAACATAAGATCTGCATTCAGAGCTGCCCCCACCTCGTGTGGTCCAATCACCTATCTCTAATGCTAATTACACATACAGTTTCATATAGGCCGCAGCTCATCAGTGCTCAACCAACTGTGAAGCAGGTCAGGGTGTGGACGGAGGGGGCCATGGAGACACTCCAGGACTGTTTTGAATGCTCTGACCGGAACATGTTCAAAGCTTCAGCAACCTATGATAACGAGATGAATATAGATGAGTATGCCATGACTGTGTCCTCCTACATCAACAACTGCACTGAGGACATCAGTACCACAACGAACATCATCACCCGGGCCAACCAATGACACTGGATGACTGGGGAGGTTTGGAAATCACTAAAAGCAAGGAACTCAGCCTTTAAGGAAGAAGCATTAGTGCCAGCATGCTTAGTCTGCCTCCATTATTTGGCTTCTGATCCTGACCTGTTCTGCCTCTCAACCACCAAGCCTGTTTGTTCCCGTCTGATTTCAGTGGTAAAAGTGTTTTTAGCATTACCTTAATGTTTCTGATTACCTGATGCTGTTCTACTTAGACCCAGCACTGGCTTAGAGTTAAACTGACTCAATTGAACTACGTTCAGAATTAGAATTAATGTATTAATCCCTTGTGGGAAATTCTTTTCTTGCCGTGGAACCCTTTACAGAAGTACATTACAACAAAATTTAATATAATAATATAAAGTAAAATTACAACCCACACAGTAAAATTACACCCTTCCAAAATAAACTGTGCAAAATAAGATATAGTGATAAAATAAGATAAATATTTCAGGAAAGACAATCAACAGTATTTACTATTTATAATGCTGCTCAGTATCTAAATTACCATTATTGATCATTAACCATGTTATTGCACATATTGAAGCAATGGAATACATAAATATGTAATGAAGTGAAATGACTGCCAGAGAGATTAATTATACAGTTTATACAGAATATCTTCCTGTAGCGCTCTGTGGTGCAGCATGATGAAATGAGTCTCTGACTGAAGGTGCTGCTGTGGGTCACCAGCACACCATGAAGAGGATGTGCAGAATTGTCCAGCATGGATTTGATCCTGGCCACCATTCTGCTCTCTGATATTCAGTTCTAATCAGTTAAACCACAGGGTGGCAGCAGTGAGACTCATGTGGGATGTTATAGCTGACATCAGTTATTAGTATATTAGCAAACAACAATAATAAATTACAGTAATAATTTAGATATTAACATAAAAAACTAATGTTCAATAGGACATAAACAAAACTCCAGCTCTTTTTAGAACATTGTTCTTGTGCTTTATGGGGAAGAAGGGGATGTTTTTTGCCCCTGCAGTCATCAAGTGTTTGTCCATAAAACCAATAATAAAGAACCACTGCTCTACTTATTCAATGTGTGTATCATGCAGAACCATAACCAATTTAGACAGCATATATCTTTAAATATGTGTGTAGATTTGTTATTAGGGACTTTATGAAAATTCAATCAACCTTCACTGATTTATTAGTTGAATGTGAATGTGTTGCTCATTGCTTTTCGTTTCTGCACAGTATGATTCATGTAGATTGACCCGAAACTGCTTTTGGTGCCCCTTCAATTTTAACCTCCCCTCAGTGCTCATAGGTCCCTACCTGGGCATCCCAGGAACATTTTATGGATCTGCCTAACAAAGCATCAATCAACTTTTGTGAACGAACCACTCAGTCTTAAAGAGCCATGACATCATCTTAACTAGGAATGTCCAGATACAACCTTTTCATTTCTAATTTGATACAGCTTTGAAAAAGGACTGATACAGAGTTTGACCAAATAAGATATCAGCACATATTAATAATACTTCTACTATTCATTTTGTAGTGTGGCATAGAACAAGCTTGATCAAGTGTTATTGCTCATATGGAAAACAAAAGCCTGCAACAATAGGTTATTAGAACGTTTGACCCATTGATCATTAACCTTTTAGTTGGAAACACTTTAAACAGGAGTGTTTCTATCAGCATGCTAAAGCAAAGATTTTAGATATATATTACCACCATGATCAGATATGGTGTGGATGAAACATGAGACAGGTGGGTTATCTTAACCTGACCCTCTGACAGTGGGAACATATTTCTGGCTGGGTATTTTTAGATGTAATGAGAGACGAGTGAGTTTACCGTAAACCTGTGCTCTGCACCTCCATGTGCAGCAGTATTTTTCCTCCTTGAACTCAGCTTCTTTTCAGGATTTGTTTGGCTGCTTGAAGTCCTTGAACAAACTTTAGTTTTTCTGTGTTTTTTCAAGGGCTTAAGAGTGCTTCAAACTAAAACTGAAGTGTTTTCGTGGCTCTAACTACACTGGGAATGTAGATATTTAAAGAGGCAGACACACTTTTTAATGTCAAAATAGCATCGCTGGGTTTTTTTTCTCCAAGCTGCACAAAAACAACAGAGCAAGAGAAAGTCTTTTCTTGGTAACATCTGAGCAAATGGGTTTCTAGCTGAGAAGAGAAGAACAACACTTATATATTTCTGTTCACAATTTAATGTTTTCTAAGGACGCTTGTTCTTTGCTTTTTTTTCTTTTTTCTTGAAGTGTTTTTATCTCATTTCTGTGTATTTTAAGACTATTTTGAGATGGTGTCTCAAACATATTTCTATATGGTGAAATATTGACAGTAAAGACTCCTGGTTCTAAAAACCAGGTCAAGTTGTAAAGAGCAACCTGATGTTTATTTGGATTTGATCTAATCATCTTTGCAGTCTCTAAGTGAAGTGAAGGGTCTAGGTGTTGCGGTTCTCATTCTGGACAAAACAGCCAGCCATAAAAGCCTGAATATAAATATAAGTATAAAAGCCTGAATATAAATATAAATATAAGTATAAAAGCCTGAATATAAATACTAAATATAAGTAAGCCTGCAAATATAAGCATAGTAAATGACCGTTAAGTACAGAAAAATTTAGACTTTTTGGATGTATGTGAATCAATACCCCGGCCAAAAACAAAAGACAGAGTTAAGATGCTGTTTTAAAAATATTGTCTATTAACATATATGCTATTTCTCGATTAGTGCATTTTGATTTTAACCTTCTGTATTTTCTTACCCTCAGTCTGCTTCAGCGAAAGGCCGCTCACACTGAGCCTGTTCCTGCTGGATGTTTCTTCCTGCTAAATGGGAGTTTTTCCTCTACAGTACATGCATGCACAGTATGACGGATTGCAGTACCGTAAAAAAAATAAAAATTAAAGTGAATGTCTATTGTCTCTACATGCTCCTCCAGGGGTATTAAGAAAACCAATGACCTAATCCAATCAGTGGGTTTTCCTTAGATAAAAAACTTTTAACCAATCTGACTATAAACTGTTTCTCTAAGGTACCTCAAAATGACTTGCTGTGAACTGGCACTATTTAAATGAACTGAATTGAATTGAACAAATAACTGCGTAAATAAGCATTTAAACTAAAATCTGTATCAGTACAATGTTATGCCATATGCCATGATCATACTTTTTGGACAGTGGGAACCAGTGTCCATATTTTATCCTGATAGGATGACCACAGAAGAAAACGCAGCTTTGGTGAATAACAGCTGGGGGACTTCAGCAGCCCCCCCTTTTTCAGCAAAAGCAGCCACCAGCAAGTCACATGGGAGCCACCAGAGGTGTGACAACCTACCCCCTCCCTGTGAAGATAGAGAAAACCACAGAACACACAGGATTCTGGCTCTTCTCTCTTTCTCCCTCGTCTGATCCAGCCTGCTTCTGCTCCTGCGCTCAAAGCTGGGGCCCACTGTGGCCCACAGTGGACATGTGGAGAACCATCAAGGATGAGTCAGAACTCTTCAGAACCTAACTGCTGCAAACAGAACTTTTGCAACACATTTCTCTTGAGTTTCAGAACTTACAGAGCCAAACTGGATGAGGAGCATGCCCTGGTGTGAGACTGAGGGGACCCCTGCTGTGAGACTGAGACAGTAGTTACGTTTACATGGACACAACTAATCGGATTGAAGGCCTGATCAGATCAAAAATGTTTCATGTAAACATGTCAGACTGAAGATTCTAATCCGATTCGGTCCGATCGGATCTAAATTTAATTCCGAAAGAGAGAGGTGGTTTTTGCCGATCGCCATTCCGATTGGCGTCCATGTAAACACCCATTCGGATCTTAAGAGTAAAATAATCTTCACTGCGCATGTGTGCGACGTCAGCATGACGTTTTTCCGCCTTGTCAACAACAGGAAACCACCGGTCGCTCTCGCTCTTGCTGTGAACAACATGGCGGGGGGAGTCTAGGAACGCCGACTTATACACTCAAGTTCATTTAAAGCTGCAGGAAGCAGGGATTTATCCTCCTCCTCTTCCTCTTTTCTCTCTCCACAGCCCACTCGCTCTCCCACGCCGGTTCAATCGCTCATTCTCTACATTTTCTGTCGTACATTTCGCTGCCAAGCGCTTTTTTCCTCCTCTCTCCTTTTTTCTTTCCGCTCGCTCCGAGCACATCGTTTGACAGGCCTCCCAAAAACCAGACGCAGACAGAACTGCCAAGTTTGGCAGGAAGTTCTGCGCATGCTTAAAAGATTTAATCTGATCCAACGCTTGGTACATGTATACACACGTCATGATCGGATCATTTCATTTAGTGTCCATGTAAACGGAGATTTTGAATTTCCGATCAACCAAGGTTTGGATCGGATCGGGGAAATTTTGCGCATGTAAACGTAGCTAATGAGTCCCTGACTGCAGAGCTGCAAAACTGGATGAGGCTCAAGCTTTCCAAATGGACATGGAAAAAGGTTTGCAGGTCTGACATGATTAGGGACAGAACAAGTAATGTGTCTTTTGATGATGCTAATCATATCGTGTGTTTACTGCTCAGTAAAGACAACGCTAATTGATGCTAAAGAATAGACTGCATGCTACGCTATGCTACAGGAATATGTGTTGAGCTGTTGCTAAAGCTTAGACAAGCTTTATTCACTAAGGATTTAAACACTGATATAACATTAGTGTTCACGTGTTCCTCAGATGCTCGTTACATTTCCATTAGCAAGTATGACCAAGAGTCATTTAGTGGAATCCTGATGTCTATTCGCTGCTAGCTATTTCAAAGAGGGTAAAGAATCATTTAGCTAAAGGTTATTGGTTCATGATTAAGCAAATCATTTAATAAAACATTATTTGGCCAAATAATGTTTTATTCACCTCATGGATTTGCATTGTGAATTGGTCTGAAAACATTCCAATGTCCTTAAAATTAGTGAAAAGCTAATTTGATCATCTCCCAAATTCTTCCAGATAAACTTTGGTTTCAAACACAGAATCCATCTTAAACTGTAATATGTTTTTCAACCGTTTTCCCCTTCCTCTTTGTACATAGTAGTTATTTTAGTTTAGTTGAGTTTAACTAGTCTTAGTTGAGAGTGTTAAACTGAAATATGTTTGACTTGGAGCTGAATGATTTTTGTTAATAAACTCTTATATTTTGAACAGAAGTTGTGGTGAATTTATTCCATGTATGTGCAGAAATAACAGTTTGACCATGATTAGTGCTCGAATCACTCTTTCATTTATTGTTCTAACACACAGTTAGTAGGACTGTGTGTCATAAACACTATATAACAGCTGAAACAATATCTGATTAAATAAGATATTTTACCACCCCTACAGGGGAGGGCAATAAACATCTTAAAGTATCAGAAACATAAATTCCCAGCGGGCTGGGAATAGAATTTAACTATAGAATCACAACAACAATAATTAAGTGCAACCAAAATACACATACCCCAACACATAAAGGTAGAAAAATTTTCAAGAAAATTCTTTTTAATTGAAAACTAATCAAATTTTTCTCATTTCTAGGTTCAATTTTATCCAAACATTTAATGGATTCCAGATTTAAAGTTTACATTGTTTTATTATATCACAATGGTTGCAGTATAGGATTTAGTACAAATTTGGTTGATTTATACTTATGGTTTATATTGCTTAATGTTAATGATACAATGTGTTTGATTAGCTTTTAGTGGGTTTAAATAACTGTCACTTCATTTCCGGTTGTTAGCATATCAATTAAACTTCATTATTGCATGGTAAAGAAGGCAAAGTGCTGTTGAAGATATATTCTGTTCAGCCCAGAGAAAGGTTGTAGGTCTAATGTTCACTTGGACATAAACACCAAAAATAAATATAGATTAGTGTACACGTAAAACATTTTTTTTTTGTAATTAACTGGGAATTTAACTTAAGTCCCAGTCAGTTAAATTGTTAGTATATCAATTAAAGCTCATTATTGGCACAGAAGGGAAAGTGCTGAAGGTTTAACCTGTTTAGCCCTTAAGAATATACACAAAAATAAATCAAATGTCATAGTTATTAGGTATCCTTGCAAACAGTTCGAACTCTGTGAAGGTTACATATAAACATTTTTTTTGTAAAAAAGAATACCCCCCCACGCATGCACGCACACACACACACACACGCACACACTCACACACAGTACATCCACTGGGGCTTCAACTCTCAAGTTGAATTCATCTGAGGTAGACCATACACAGATCATCAAGTAAAAATAAGTCTTCTAGTTTTTGTTTTAAAATAATTTAAGCTGTTTCAAATTCTTTTAAAGTCACAGATTTTCTCCATGTCCAGAGACACATTAATAGGTCTCTCTATGGTTCTGAAAATCCATTCATCCATCCATCCAAGTTTAAGTCACAAAATAACAGGTCTTTGATTAAAAAAATCCAGATCTTCTCTCCAGGTAGCTCCCTCTGGATGATCTAACATTATTCCCAGGCTACAAACGGTATCTGCCTTTGAATGCTCTATAATTAGAGACCTGTTTTCCTGGCTTCACATACTGATTGATGTCTGTAAAGAAGTCTGTGATCCATGTACTGGTAGAGTCAGGCATAATCAGCTGAGAGATCTTGTCCTGCTGCAGAGCCAGGATGATGTTTGCAAGCAGAGCTGATGTTCAAAACGAGGGAGGTTCCTGGGAAGCTCAGCTGATGCAGGGTGCAGTAAGGAGCCATGATTATTGCTTCCATAAAGCACTTGTTGGGTCTGTAGGCAAACTGCAGTTATCCAGAAGCGGGTCTTGGCTTGAAGATGGAACTTTAAGCACATAGTGCCAAAAGGACTACATTTCCATAGCGATCAGGGGGATGGATTATTTAGTCCTGTGGTCCTTGTTTTTTGTTGTTGTTTTTTAAGGGGTGGTTGTTGTGGTTTTGAGACATGGCAGCATATGGCATGTCTACAATAATGTGTTAAAAATGTCTGTGAAAATCTTAAAGGGTAGATGGGGAGACATAGTCTGGTCCACCTGCTTTGCAGTGTTTTAACGACTTAAACTATTCATTACATTCTCTATCTTAAATTAAGAGGGGAGGGTCAGGGGTAGAGTGAGTGGACCTGACCAACTATATGGTGAGAGGCAAACTGTACTGAATGGGGTCTTAGGAAATGGTGACCATTTGACTCCCAAACCAGTGTTATACCATATTCTGTGACCCATCATTTATTTTGACTGAAGTGTGTGGTGTTGATTGTCCTCATAAGTCAGCTTTCTGCTAATTAATGTCACAGGAATTTTATCTAAACCTAATGTCACTCTATAAATACCTAAACCTGGTATGTCTCATCTTTTGCTTTAGGTCACGGAGCAGAAGTCTCAGGAGGGACACCCAGACACCCCTCTTCCCAGAAACCTCATCCGGCTCTGCTAAAGGAAGTCTGGGGCACTTCCAGGCTAGCCAGGGGACATAGTCCTCAAGTGTGTCTTGGGTCATCCCCTAGACCATCTCCTGGTGAGATGAGCCTGGAACATCTCCAAAATGAGTCATTAAGGGGCTTCCGAGAAAGATCTCTGAGCCACTGCAGCTTGCTGTGGAGTTGAAACAGCTCTACTCCCAGCCTCTCCCAGATGGCCAAGCTCCTCAACCTACACTTAAAGGAGTGCCCAGCCACCCTGATGAAAAAGCCTATTTCAGATAGCTTTATCTGGGATCTCCTTCTTTCCAGGGTTAAGACCCTAGGTCAGCATAGAAATGCCATGGAAGGTGTGTTAGCGTGTCCACCACCGGGTTGTGGGTGGTTTATTCTAAAACAGGCACCATCGAGTTTATGGCCACAGCTATGGATGGCCAGATTGATAACAGAGACAGAAAATCTGGTCCACTCAAGACATATGTCCCCATTTTTATTATTATTAATAGTATTATTATTAGAATTAGTATTATTAGTATTTGAGTGAGTTACAAGCTATAGTACAATCATTAAAATATTTTACTCTACAGTTGTCATTTATGTCTAAATAAAAGATTCTCCACTGTAGAATCAATAAAGTGTCCCACCATGACTATGAAGCTGATCCCAGTGGGAAATTAGTCCCTAACAATGTAGGGGAAGTGATAGACATGGGGACTGACTGCAGTTCTACTGTATGGTCCCTTGGTAAAGCTCAATGACCGGCGTACCTGACATGGAACAACCAGACCAGATAGTGCTTTAGGTTAATGGAATATATTAATTAGGCTATGAATTCTTCCAAAAAAAAAAAAAAAAAAATCCATCATCCCCATTCTTTTTTTACAACTCAACTGCTGATTATTATTATTATTATTGTTCAGCTATCTGATCTATGTGATCTATTTTGTATGTTACTTGTTTTCATTGAACATTAATAAGGGGACACTGGCTGAAACAATATAAAATAATTGATACATCTTTATTACATTTTATCCAAATGTTAAGGTTCTTCACTGCTACCAACCTGGATCAGGCAAAGGAGGCAGTGATGAAAATGGAACGAGAGCTGAAGACCATGCCCTCTAGAGAAGATGTGGCTGAAGCTGAGACAGCAAAGCAACCACAGGAATGGAGGCTGGAAGCTCAACCAGCAGCCTGGGCTGCTACTTTGACGAGATACTGCAGGAGAACTACACAGCAGGTCCGTCTGAGCAGCAGATCACCCCAGGGACACTGTTTCAGTTGGAGAGCTACCTCAGTGAGCCTCCACTTGGGCGTAAGAACAATCCTTTTCACTACTGGAGAGACAATCAGGCTCGACTACCCACCCCGGCAGCAACGGCAGCCAAGTTCCTCAGTGCTCCCTGCACCAGCGTTGAAAGCGAAAGGCTTTTTAGCGCAGTCTCACTCATCATTGATGAACACAGGAGCAGGCTGTCACCTGAGAATCTTGAAATGCTCGTCTTTGTAAAAAAGAATCTCCCCATCATGCTTGGACAGCAGTCAGGACAAACAGTTGAAGGGAGTGTGTAGATGGAGACTAGGTGTGGAGGACATTGGGGAGTATAAGGCATTTTTGTGTAATAGTTCACTATTATTTGCACAGATTTTTTTTTAAGGAGTGTCTTTTTTCAAGAGTAGAGTCCTGATTCTAAGTTAATAGAATATTTTCCACTCTTGTCTGTTTTGCATTTTTATTAAAACTTACAGTAATATAGCACCTTTAACTGTTTACGGTTTTACTGTTCACTGTGCAATTTCAGATTGCTATTCATAATTTTGTCCAGTTTGTGTTTATCTTTTAATAAACAGGTAAGTTTGTTGTTACCAAGCATTGTGTTTTATTCAATCTCACCTAATTCAGCTGGCTAGATGTTATCAAGAGTACTAAAACCCTTTTCAACATGAGTCTTACAACTAAGGCTAAATACTTTAACTTAGACTTGAATACATGCTCGGATAGGCTGGTATCGGCCAGTATCGGTATCGGATCGGAAGTGCAAAAACCTGGATCGGGACATCTCTAGACCGAATACTCATCCAGATGTTCAAAGCAGACCTTTACTACCTGCTTGGGCCTGCTATGTCAATCCAACTACTCCCCCAGGTGTTGATTGGTGGACATCTGCTCCCGTCTCTTCACCTGAGTCTCAGAGACATTCAGCTGGAGGTAATGTGTATGGTGAAATACAGTCCGGTGAAAATCATATAGTGAGCTGTTGATCCACACTATATGACGGGCCACAGAATATGGTGCAACAACAGAGCAGCATTAGTTGATCTCATTTACAAGTTGAGTGTCGTTGATGGAGTGAGGGCCACTGCTGATGTCAAAGATTTGAATGATTGAGTGATTGATTAACCATCCATTGCCAACTGAGGAGCCCATGAGGTCATATCACTCCACCCTGTAAAGGAGTTAAAAGTTCATTAAAGATCAATTTCATATCACTAAAACAAAACATGAGCAATAATTGGAATAGAAAATATGAGAAATAATTTCTACCTTTTTTCGGCAGCGAATGACCAGAAATACAATTAATGCGAGCACTACTAGTCCACAAATCACTCCTACAACAATGCCTGTAGTGTTACTCCCGCCATCTATAACAGAAAGAAATTTAAGAATCATTTAAAAACAGAAACACTTGCTATAGAGGTTATCTATAATTAACATATACAGACAGCACACAGAAAAACAAAAACCAGAATCGGTTTTATTTACATGATTGTCTACTACTTTATGTAATATTTGTGTTGTAACAAAGATAGACTATTTTCACACCTAAGGCATTTAGTGCCTCTAACTATAACCATTTCCCCCCCTATAAGCTATATATTTAAGTAGATGAGAAAACAGCAATCACCCTACTGTCAGAGAAACAATCATTTCAATTGGATTTTTTTTTTTTATATTGTGAGTGTTTAGAAACATTTTGATCAAATCCATTCTGCGTACTTGTCTGAAAGTTCTCCTTAGTTAGTACCAGAAAGAAACCAATGATAGTTATTTTATAGTCATAGATAGTTATATTATAGTAATAATTTCCAGGTTTTCTCCTGGCATCAGCTTCCTGTATTGATATCTGGTTCTCCTGGCCCAAACACATCAAAACAAACAGACTAAAAATTGTAATGTGGTTTAGTGCGATAGGTTTTAGTTCATTTGGTTGATTACAGTTAGTCAAAAAAACAAACATAGAACTCACCATTTATGATGTTCAAAACCGTGCTTTTTTCAGATTCTCCGTCATTGTTACCAGACAGACAGGTGTACATTCCCTCCTGGTTGGAAGTGAGATCTTTTAACCAGAGGCTTCCATTGTTTGAGACATCGTTTACATGTGATTTCCATCCCGCTGTAGCCTGATTAGTTGTTTTGTTCCATGTGAGGATGAGCTGATTGTGGTTGAATTTCCAGGTGAAATAGTTGAGGGGAGCATTGACAGGCTGGCAGTCAAGTCTTGCTTCATTGTGGGAAGAGTTTTTATGAGCTTAAAGTAATAGAGAAAACCAAACACAGAAAAAAACTAGTATTAATATAACACCTACAGAACTGAACATATAAATCTGTTTCAGATAACATTTGGTCCCATTACAAATAAGTGTAAAATTTGCTCATATTATTTTCCAACTCAAGAAGACTTTTCAGATAGTGGCAGGTTATAGAACATGGCTGTCAAATTTTACAATGATTATTAACCCCAACACAGATTTACACTCAGGTTAACGGTAAACACCCATTTTTTATGGCAAAGTTGGAACAAATAAAGATGCAGATACAGGAGAATCTCAACACTATTTTCCATAAGTTATTATTAAAAAAACAAAAAATCTAAATCTAGATAAGTCATTTTTTCTTAAAATAAGTGCATTTGTTCTTTGATTGAAGAGGTAAAAGAGACATTTTGCCAATGGAACAAGACAATTTACACTTAAAATAAGAAAACACAATTGCATTGTCTTATTTCAAGTGCATATTATCTAATTATCTTATTTTAAGAGTAAAATTACTCATTCAATTGGCAAACTATCTCATTTACCTACTCAAATTAAAGGCACACTATGCAACATTTTTCAGCTAATTAATGTGTTCCATAACGTTTTGGATGATTAAATGAGTAATTTCAGGTTGAACAAAGGTATTCTCGGCCGCCCTGGTGGTCTGTGGGGGAAATACCGCACTTGCAATTGCAGGAGCCCTCGGCCCACACCCACAGGCTCAGAAGTCTCGTGAGAGTCAGTCTTGCTTTATGGCGAGAACTGCTACACGCCCCCAGTTAAAAGCATGCTCGTTGCTAGCACAGTGGCGATCTTTGTGCAGTTATGCTACGTTCACACCGGACACAGCAAAAGCAGCAAAATTGCGTCTGCTGCTTCATTTTTACTGCTTGTACCAGTTAGTTCTGACGCGCTGCTGAAGCAGCTTTGCTGCTCTGGCTGCGCGGTGCAAAAGTGTGTCTGACGCGCGTTGGGCGGAGCTTCACTATCCTTTCTCTGCCAGTGGGAATAAAGTAGTTTTAATATGTTTTTAAGTGAGAAAATACACCTGAAAACGTAATCAGTGCAGTCAGTTCATCCAGATTACAATCCTGCCTTCCAATATTTTTTCTGTCGGAGCCGCTCAGACCCCCACATACCATCGCTGCGACAGTAGGAATCCCTTCAACAACAGCCTCTGGCCGGGTCGCCTCCTCGCGGTTCACCGCGGCAGCTGGTAGGTGTTTTTCATCTAAAT
The DNA here is from genome assembly GCF_016077235.1 of Cyprinodon tularosa. NCBI lineage: Eukaryota > Metazoa > Chordata > Actinopteri > Cyprinodontiformes > Cyprinodontidae > Cyprinodon > Cyprinodon tularosa. The sequence goes on from NW_024039668.1 coordinate 31,633, forward strand.
AATCCAAACTGCAGGCAGCAGGATAATAAAAGCCAACATATTCTGCCGGCAGATTTCTGCATTTTAAGTTAATTTAGGCGTCAATAAACTGTTTAAGAGGAGTGATCATAGCGCTCTGATCATCAGCGCTGTGTCTGTCTCCCTGCCAGCTCCCAGATCAGCTTCTGTGATTGGTTGACGCGGCGCGTCGAGCAGCAAAAATTCTATTTTTCCATCTCGAGCAGCAGCGCGTTTGCGGCGCGTCAGATGCTTAGTCATTCCTTGCGTTCGCCTGTCTGCTAAGCTCAAAACAACCGCGCCTGGCTTGAAGGAGAAACCAGGAGAACAGCTGTGCATATTTACGACAGTGCACTTTTACTTTCGCCCTCTGGGGGGAGCCTCGCTGGAAGATCAACACCGGTTGCATAGTGTGCCTTTAAAGGTGAATACACTTGATTTTAGAAATTTTAACTTATTTCTAGATCGTTTTTGCAGTATACCTTGCATATACGCAGTGTAACTGAGGCTGTTGATTGTGCTGATGGTGCAGCTGTAAGCATCAGTAAAATTAGCTGGGAGAGTTATAGAGCTGTTGATTCTGTACAGTTTTTGCTTATTCTCTGAGATGACAGGTGTTTCCTGAGGAACTATGGTGGAGTTGATGTTCCAGCTGAGAGTAGGTCTGGGATAGATCCAGTCCGAACTGCAGATGATTGTATTCCCCAACTCGACAATGTTGACCTTTTCAACCAGAGCTGCAACAAAGCACATTTCAATTAAACTAATTAGTTTCGGTACTGTTTCTGCTCAAATTTACCTGGACCTTTGTTTTGTCTACCATATCTTCTGAATGCCAAATCCCCAATGAATCACATGCCTCCACTGCTTCTTTTTTCTCTTAGTCGTTCTGCAGTACATCCTCTTCTCATTCCTATTTTATACTCATAGTTCCTTAAAACTCCTTTGAGTCAATACAACCCCTAAATAACTGTCTCATAGGCTGATTAAGAGTTTCTGTGGAAATAAATCCTTCAGCTTCTTATTGGTTTCTTACGGAAGCCCTAAAAGGCAAGAGAAGAAAAAAAATGGAAATAAAAGTTTGACGTTTTTTTTTCTTTTTTTTTGTCTTCTCTCTTGAAAGACTAGTAAAAAACAAAAAATTTTTTTGGTGTGTTTGATCTTGTAATACTATATGTTGTCACTGTCAGTTTTTTTTCTTCAACTATATAGTCAGAGAGGCCTGGTTGATTTTTGGTTGAATTCGATTTTTGCAATGTAGAATAAGATACAAATAAGGTGCAAAAACTGTATTAATTGGCATATGGTTATCATCCCAACCTTGTATTTTTATGTGCAATAGGGAATTATTTGCAGGGATGATCTTGCATATTTGTAGGCCAGCATCATAACTGCTCTTTCTTCAGATTAAGACTGTATTTCATTGATAAACTTATTCTTGTTGTCAGTCAATGCTCATAATAACTTGTTACAGTACACTGGACATGGGTGTAAGAAATATTGTAGTAACAATTTAAAAATAAATGTTTTAATTATTATATTTATTTATGTTTTAGCTATAACAGCTAAATGGAAAGTAGTTGGGAAACCTAAAGAGTTTTCAACCTCAAACCACATCAAACAACAGATGGGGGAAAACTCTTAGTTTAGATTATCAAAGTATACTTTTCTTCAAACTTTTCTTTTCCAGATGATTTTTCCTTTGCCTTTGAGGCCTTCCGTAGTTTCTACTGTGAGTTCTTGGTCTTCATCTCTTCACTTTTCATTACCAATATTATCTATTCTATTCTTGCTGTTGGGCTCTAAATCCAAATGAATAAAATAATAATAATAGGTTTGTTTGATCTGTACTTTTGTTCTTTTGCTTTCCAGAAAATGAATGCTAAACCCCATCCATAGATTAAAACCTGTTAATCGAGAACTATGACTGATTTTTTAAGTTATGTGGAAACCTGCTGATGATTCAGACTTTGTACTCTGGGTGTGAAGGTCTGGTCTGTTCAATCTAAGTTGAGCATTAACCATATTTCTGGAAATAGAGCTTTGATCTCAGTCATGTGACTTTATCAGGTGAAACCAGGTGATAAGTTGTGTCTAAAAATCTCTTTGATAACATATCATTTCTTTCCTAGTTCCGCGATCCTTTATTGTTATTCTATCAATCACAGTTTGTTGCATTTAATTAATAAAAAATTTTTATGTGAACAACCTAACTGTTGTTTTTTTGCCAAACCTAAACCAGAGGCCCAGCTTTGCTGACATGGCAGATGCCAAGGCCGCAATCTGCTGGACAGGGTGTAAAATTACAAAATGATACATTTATGTATAAATTGATAATACATACATAAATTCTATTTTTATTTTAGCATTTATGGTATTCTCAGAATACTTATTTTATTTTACATTTATTCTTCTGCCTTTCAAAGTTGTTCTCTTAACCCTGTAATGCCAAATGTATCATATTTGATACATACGGTTTCTGAAATGTTTTGCGTCTGACACCTTTTGCATAATTTAATGGTAAAAACTTTGCTCAGAATCCTATTGTACACAATCAGATATACCTGATAACAGAGGGCAGAAGACTACACAAAAAATAATCTTGACTTATCGCATAGTAATAAATTATTAATAACAAAAATGTATTGTTGTTTTTTCTTTTTCCATATTTTGTTAAAAGGCCAAATAAGGACTTCAAACCAAAAAAAAAGTAATTTTCTGTTTTGTTTTATTCTTGGATCGGGCTTTAAAGGGATACATTTGATATTTGAGTGTTGCTTTTGATTGTACAGTTTTATGTTGCTTTTAATTTTGCAGCCATTACATTTGCATGCCTTTTTAAAGGGATAGTTCGGGATTTTTGACATGAATCTGTATGGCATCCCCATCACCAGTGTCATGCAATCACACTGACTTACCCCTGGCAGCATCCTGTGAGCAGAGTTCTCGTCCAGCTTTGGTCAAGCCGAAAGTAGTCCGGCAGGTTTGCTAGACCCAGCGAAATAAAACGTTTCTCTTCCCAAAACATTATGTGTTCAAAAGAGTGATATTTTTGCATCCCAAAAACATTGTAGTGGAAAAAGTCATACGTCGTTATATGTATATGACAACCATTAAAAGGATAAATGAAGAAGAGACCCAGACCTGTACTGAGAAAGCTCCAATACTTGAGGGAACAGTTAGCTATAGTATAGAAGTGAAAAACTCACAGTGTTCTGAATGAAAGACATTTATTACCCAGCCAGGAGAGCAGCACACTGGAAAAAATCGAAATCTAGATAATTCATTTTTTTCTTAAAATAACTGCATTTGTTCTTGGATTGAGGAGGTAAAAGGAGATATTTTGCCAATGGAACAAGACAATTTACATTTATAATAAGAAAACACAATTGCATTGTCTTACTTCAAGTTAATATTATAAAATTATCTTATTTTTTAGAGTAAAAATACTCATTCCATTGGCAAACTATCTCATTAACGTACTGAATTTAGGGGTAAATATTCTTAATTTTATTATTTCTAGATTGTTTTTCCAGTGTAGGAGAGCTACACTATCACTACAAAAACAATCTAGAAATTAGCAAAAATGTCTTAAATTAAGTGCATTTACCCCTAATTTGAGTATGTAAATAAGTTAACTGAATGTTTAACTCTAAAAAAGATTAGATGCACTTGAAGTGAGACAATGCAATTGTTTTTCTCTTATTTTAACTGTAAATTGTCTTGTTCCATTGGCAAAGTGTCTCAACACCTCAATTCAAGATTTTTAGAAAAAAATTACTTGTTTAGATTAAAACTTTTTGCAGTGTACATCACTATTGTCTAATCTATTAGGGTGTTAATTATCAGCTTTAACATTAGGGGTGTCAACAATAATCGATTCAGCGATGCATTGCAATGCATTGCATTGATCTAGCCTCAAATGGACAAGTTGTGAAGTATCAATTACTTCCGGGGGCATACCAACAACAATCAAGATGGCTGAGGCGGAGGGAGATGACTGTGATAGACGGGTAGGCCTAATTAAAAACGCACCAAAAGCTTGGAAAGCGGATATCTGGGCACATTTCGGATTTTACGAAGTCAATGGGATTTTGATGCATCGCAATGCATCGTAGAATAGAATTGAATCGAGTCGTTACCTGGTGAATCGTAATCGAATCGAATCGTGAGGGCAGTGCCAATGCACACCCCTATTTAACATGATACAATATCGTATCGATTTGTTTTGACAATGACACCCGATGTCTGCTGATATCACAAAATCTGTCATATAGTATTCTTCATTTTAATTTACAGGTCTATGATTATTTGGATTTGATGTCAGGAGCCAATTTAACAGTTATTGATACCAGTATTATCTCACAAAATAAAAACATCAAATTAATTTGACCGTTTTATGTTAAAGCTCTTACAGGCATAACCTTGTGCCCTCTGAATTTAAAAAGGTGCATAATAAAGATGATGATATTGATATACATTTTCATTTTGGATAATTAATGATTTATTTAAGTTAATCACTGTATTTTTATTCTCTAACATACAGGGTCAAATACTTTTAGAAGTAAAAAAAATCATGAATTTTTATCTGTGATACAGTATTTATTGTGAAGCACTTTGGACATCTGAGGCTAATTTTTTTTAACGAAAATATTGTGAATTCCACTTAGATTAAATAATTTCAAATTAAGTAAAACAAAGTTCTGTAAAGGGGTTGTAGTGTAAAGAGCTGCTGGTTCGATCAGTCATCTAGCAAGAAAAGTCCCAGACTACAATGGCTGAATATTTTAGATAAGCTTTCTGTTATAAGGAGCTGTGTCATGGCTCAGGCATTTCATTTAATCACTTTCTGTTCTATTATTTAATATAAATATTTTATACTGTTGGCACGGAATGATGTGATGTATATATATATATATATATATATATATATATATATATATATATATATATATATATATATATATATATATATATATATATATATACACACACACACACTACTACAACAACTTATGGCCGTTTAATTGGCTGCTTGCTCTCCTGAATTTCCCCACAATGAAATGATAAATGAATTTTCTTTTGTTTCATAACTCATAAGTTGTGTCAAAGATTAAAGTTGTGTAAAGGCAGCTAAACTTCACATTCTGACATGGAGAGTTTACCAAACCTCTAGTGCAGCTAAATGTTTAGGAGAAAGGTTCTTAGTGTTTCCCATACCATAAACCTTTAGTTGAATGATGGTCTCTTTGTTTCCATTGATGGTGCTGGTGTAACACTGATATCTCCCTTCGTCCTGTACCATCACATTACTCAGCTGCAGAGAAGCGTTTCCAGTAGAGATCAAATGATTGTACAGTGAGGTCCTGCCTTTAAACTCATCACTCTGCTGTTCCAGTTGATCCTGGTTGTAGTAGTAGGAGTGTACTTGGAGCTTTGAAGGTTCCTGCCTAATCCAGTGAATGACAACCTGATCACCTGGAGGAAGGCTGCATGGCAGGATGCAAGTCCTGCTGAACTGGCAGCTGACCTCTATATCTGGGAAACAGAAGGAGAAAATACCAAGAGTTTGATCAGTGTAACACATCAAGCAGATCACAGTTTACATTTTCAGATTTTCAATATTATGTTAACTCTGCTGCTATGAATGACCAACACCAAGCAGTGAGTTAAATGCATGTCTCTTCAGCTGTTCAATGATATTTTAAGAAGGTATCTGAGAGGCTTTGCCGCCTGGAGAAACGTCATAGAAAGATTTACTCTGATACTGTGGAAACATCTCTCCAATATTTTCACCAAAAATATCTTTTTTAGAGCTTTCAGAGCTGCTTTATAGTTAAAAGCAGTTCTAGGATTTGTTTTTATTTTCTAAGAATATATTAGACAAAGGCTAACCTCAATCACCTTTCCTCCTTAAAGGTACAGTATGTAATAACTACAGAGATTTACTGAGAGAAATGTTACATACAGGTGCTGGTCATAAAATTAGAATATCATGAAAAAGTAGATTGATTTCAGTAATTCCATTTAAAAAGTGAAACTTGTATATTATATTCATACATTACATACAAACTCATATATTTCAGATGTTTATTTTGTTTAATTTTGATGATTACAAATGACAACAAATGAAAATCTCAAATTCATCATATCAGAAAATTAGAATATTACTGAAGACCAATAAAAACAAAGGATTTATAGAAATGTTGGCCAACTGAAAAGTATGAACATGAAAAGTATGAGCATGTACAGCACTCAGTATTTAGTTGGGCCTCCTTTGGCCTGTATTACTGCAGCAATGCGGCGTGGCATGGAGTCGATCAGTCTGTGGCACTGCTCAGGTGTTATGATAGCCCAGGTTGCTCTAATAGTGGCTTTTAGCTCTTCTGAATTGTTGGGTCTGGTGTATTGCATCTTCTTCTTCACAATACCCCATAGATTTTCTATGGGGTTAAGGTCAGGAGAGTTTGCTGGCCAATTAAGAACAGGGATACCATGGTCCTTCAACCAGGTACTGGTAGCTTTGGCACTGTGTGCAGGTGCCAAGTCCTGTTGGAAAATGAAATCTGCATCTCCAAAAAGTTGGTCAGCTGCAGTAAGCATGAAGTGCTCTAAAACTTCCTGGTATGTGGCTGCGTTGACCCTGGACCTCAGAAAACACAATGGACCAACACCAGCAGATGACATGGCACCCCAAACCATCACTGACTGTGGAAACTTTACACTGGACTTCAAGCAACGTGGATGAAGTGCCTCTCTTCTTTTCCTCCAGACTCTGGGACCTTGATTTCCAAAGGAAATGCAAAATTTACTTTCATCAGAGAACATGACTTTGGACCACTCACCAGCAGTCCAGTCCTGTTTCTCTTTAGACGCTTCTGACGCTGTCTGTGGTTCAAGAGTGGCTTGACACAAGGAATGCGACAGCAGAAACCCATGTCTTTCATACGTCTGTGTGTGGTGGTTCTTGAAGCACTCACTCCAGCTGCAGTCCACTCTTTGTGAATCTCCCCCACATTTTTGAATGGGTTTTGTTTCACAATCCTCTCCAGGGTGCGGTTATCTCTCTTGCTTGTACACTTTTTTCGACCACATCTTTTCCTTCCCTTCGCCTCTCTATTAATGTGCTTGGACACTGAGCTCTGTGAACAGCCAGCCTCTTTAGCGATGACCTTTTGTGTCTTGCCCTCCTTGTGCAAGGTGTCGATGGTCGTCTTTTGGACAACTGTCAAGTCAGCAGTCTTCCCCATGATTGTGTAGCCTATAGAACTAGACTGAAAGACCATTTAAAGGCTTTTGCAGGTGGTTTGAGTTAATTAGCTGATTAGAGTGTGGCACCAGGGGCCATCAATTTTGAACCTTTTCACAATATTCTAATTTTCTGATATGATGAATTTGAGATTTTCATTTGTTGTCATTTGTAATCATCAAAATTAAACAAAATAAACATCTGAAATATATGAGTTTGTATGTAATGTATGAATATAATATACAAGTTTCACTTTTTAAATGGAATTACTGAAATCAATCTACTTTTTCATGATATTCTAATTTTATGACCAGCACCTGTATTATCCATACAGTACCTACGTTATCTATAAACATCTTCCAAATCAATGTCTCAACCTCTATTTTGGCCTTGCCTTAGAGAGTGCTATTTATAATTAGATAGAAGCAGAACTCCTATTTGTGGAGGCAGACATCTTTGCACTTTGCAGCACAGAGCTGCTGGGCTGGAGTCGTAACAGGCAGCCCGGGCCACAGGCTGCTACGCTCTACCCCTTCTATTCATTCGGCTAGAATCGTTCAATTCCATTTCGAGAGACAGATCATCTGTGGTAGCAGCACTAGACATGCAAGTAAAAATAGCAGCAGTTCAGTGGACAGGATGAATGAATGGTAGCCGGCTTTATTATTAAAAGATATAAATATAAAAAATATAACCAAGGATGTCTGGAGGACAGTGATCCGCCTACATGTTATGAATGCTGGCGTACCATAAAGAATAAATTATGAACAGTTTAGTTTGTGGCTTCAACTCTTTGCCCATAGGAAGACGTTACTTGGACATAACCTAACAGAATATTTTCAGAACAGCTCCAAATGACACAAGACTAATATGAGTGATTAGAACATGATGTAATAACGTAATAATACTGTAAAATCAAGCAGCGTTCCCCCTGCTTAACATGGGGGGAACAGTATCCAATCACAGTCTACCCCCATGCAGAGGAGTGTCATTAAAGAGGTGACTGAGTTAAAACTGATCCTCTCATCCTTGTTTACATGTATCCCAGTATATAAAAAAAAAGAAGTAAAAAAACAGCTTTTGTTTTTTGGAATGACTATGACCCAGATGACTGAGAATCTTTACCAGCATATCACAGTAAACCTGTAAACAGACGCCCCAATATCAGGACCAACAAGCAGTTCATATAAATAGATATTTACCTCACATTTAGTTATTAATTAAACCTCTTTCACTCTCCCACTCAAAGAAAGCTGTGATATATTTACCAGCAGGACACTTTCCTGTGACCTTTGACTGGCTGAGCTTTGACTGACTGAAGTATGAAATCAGCTTGTGAAATAGATTAGGACATATCTACACTTTTACACTTTAAAAGTAGAGTCTGAAATCTCTCAACATTTGAAATCTGAACACAGTGTATTTAAATGTCTCCTGATGTGATTTAAAACAATTTAACAAGGCTACTATTGCCTTTGTTCGCCTGGTATTTTTCCAACCATGACAACATAAGGTCAGGAAATAAATAGATCAAGTTCTGAAAGTCACAAATTCACACTTACCTCCTGAAACAGAAGTCCAGACCAAGGCAAAAATCAGTGGGAAGCAAAGCATGTTGACCTCATCTGGTGTGACTGGAATGAGTGAAACTCACACACTGACCCGAGCAACAGGCTATAACTGGCTCCACCTCAGTGCTTACCAGAAGAACACACTAGTTACTGAGTTACTTTTGCTTGAATCATTTTATCATGAATTAAGCAATTTTTTTAATAAAAAACATCTGGTGTCTGAATCATTTGTAACCAAAGTGCTGCAGCTTTGATTTTTTTTGTTATTCATAATATTTTACATTCCCTTTCCTTATCTGTGAGACCTTGATAGGGTACGGCGGAGTTGAGTCGGGCGACTGGCCTGGTTCTGTTTCTCACCCCTTGCCTCCGTCTTGCTGATAGATTTCACCTTGAACAAAGCTCTGTTTGTTCTTTTCTTCTCCCAGTTGCTACATTTCGCCAGGTGTCCTGTTCAGCTGTAATACCGACCCAGAGGGGGATATTGGCTGGGCTGCTACCATATAAATAATGTACAGTTTACATATAAATGCCCCATTTCATTAAGTAATACTGTATTAAATGGCATGTTTATTTTTTTCATGATACATAAAAAAAACCCAGAAGTATTAATTAACTTATTGCCCTTTAACTTTCCATAGTTTTGGAGTCCCCAACAACAGAGCTCTGACTGAGAGGAGAATAAAGTGAAGCTTTAAGGGGTTAAAAAAGATGAACGCGTTTAAATTTCAAGATCTTCAAGAATGAAAAGAATACTTAAAAAGAAACAAGAAAGAGCTAGAAGTTGGTCAAAGGAGAGTGAGATAAGAGCAGAGGTTAGCAAGGAGACAAAAAAGAGTGAAGGGGGGAAACTATGGGAGCAGGAAGATGAATTCAAGAATGATGGGAGATCTATTCACCTTACAACCTATGACCTATGTGTAGCATTTCTTTATGAAAATGCCGATATAAGGAATGAATAAAATAAAAGTTATAATCATAGGAATATCAGAAGTCTAAGTTCAGCTCTCGGAGAATGTTGAAAATGTGCTCAATGAGACGCCACACAGAATTCAGGTTCAAAAAATGGTGTAATATATGAAAAGGAAAATATTTACAATATTGACAGTTGTACACAAAAAGTACAAACAACCCAGTTCAATTTTTCTAAATGAACAAATACAAAATGTGTAATTAAACTGTGGTCTGCAATTTCCACTTCATATAGTCCCACAAAACGGTATTATTGTCCAAAAAGGTTGATTGTGAACCAAGGATTGAATGATATTGAAAGGTAAGTATATGGCTGTATGTGGGTTGAGGAAAACAAGCTGCAGTGCCTCCTACCACACTGATGGGAGTTGCAGTCGCTTCTTTCCAGGCTGAGGCTCGAGGCCTGTCTCTAGCTTGCCACCCAATATATGGGAACAAAGGAACCTGGCCTGTATAAACATGACCAATAATTAGCACAATGATTAACAATGCTTAGTTCCTAATTAATATCAAACATTTATATAGTCATCTACATGATTTATCTTAATTGTTAAATAAAAATATACAAAACAATTATTCGAGTACTCTTAACTATAGGGCTCGGGATCCACGTTGCATTGTGGGACGTCGCGGTCATATTGACGGCTACGCAAACGTAAACATAGCTCTGATACAACGTTGTTGTTCAAAGAAGAGATGTAGAAGTAGAGAGAAAAAAGATGTTAAAATCCCGAAAAAGATCTGGAATTTACCAGGACACATTAAATAGAGAAGCCACGGACCGGTATGTTGACAAAATCAGCATTATTAATAATTTGGATCCATATGAAGTTCCAAACAATGAGTGGAGCACCGATGAGTGAGCGCTTATACTTCAAAACAGTTCCCAAGCTACAAGTCCTTGGAGTCTCATGTGCAGTTCATGAATGGATGGGTTCAGGAGCTGCAGATCATAAAGCCAGCAAACAGTGGGAACACAGTAATCCGTACGAAGGTAAGCTGTGATCGGACGGGCTCTGGAATCTGCTAGTTTAGTAACTGCTAACCGCTAATGCTAACAACCACTCACGCATTTAATCTACTTTTAACTAGCTGCTATGTGTTTCAAAGGTGTAGTTAGTAACGTTAACTGCCAACCCTCCGGGTTTCTCACGTATTTGAGCCTTTTCCCGCTGCCATTTTTATTATTTTCCCGTAAAAGATCCCAACTTTGAAGGAAAGAAACAAAGTAGGCTATAAAATAAAACGGTGCATCTTTAACTTACCAGAATGAAAATGCAGGGAACACACTCTCAATGACATTGGAATACTGTGGAAAGTTATGTTCGGTCGTCTGACAGCCGCGATCCAAGCTAGCCGACGACTCTATATCTCTGACGCTTGGTCTCCATGGTTACGCCTCCAGTCAGGAAAGCGGTGGAAAGTTAACCCATTTTCTATGTTTTTCCCATGGCGATCATGTGTTGAGCTGTTACAGCCCACAATACAGCAACGGTTTACCATGGTTGAAATCAAGTTAAGGTGAAATTAATAAAATTAAAACACGGCTGAGAGGAAGAACAGTACGCGGTAGTCATAGGCAGTAGTCTGAGCCGCGGTAAAAGAGGCCGTCAAGATGGCGGCGACGCAAAGTGCTTACGTCATGATGACCAAGCCCTATTCTTTACCATATTAAATGGTATCATACACAAGTACACTTTAGAAATGCATTTCAATATGCCTATATGTGTAAAGGTTTTCAGCCAATAACCATAAAATAAGGTTATTGTTAACTAATTTTAACCCAGTTGGTCAAATGAAAAAAAAACAGGCTAATACAACTTACAACTGTGAAAGCTAGGCAATATAGTTGTTAGCCATGATTCTAGAAACAATGGAAAACAATAGAAAAGTGGAGCTAGCGCCCATGCTAAGCTAGCACTATCAAGACAACAAACAATTTAACACTCACCAGTTCCGGTTTTAGAGAAACTCAGAAGGCTCAAAAATACATCAACCCTCGGATGGTAGAAGTTTCTAAAAGTTGCAAGGCATACCAGTGAGTGTTATAGCAGTTAAGATGGAAAAATATGACTTTAAGTCGGCTAATTGCCTACCTGCAGCAGCTCCATACAGACACCAGCCCCATGCTACATACAACAGTGAGCGGCCATACTTGTTGACATCTCACCGGAAATCTCGTAGGAAAATCTCGCGGCAAATCTCGCGAGATTACAGACTTGGTGCCCGATGGAGTAAGTTTAGAAACGGGAAATAAAGGATAAGCCTTAAAACAGCTTGCTTACATATGACCAAGACAATAGAAAATAAATGGGGAGAATTAAAACTGAGAGGATCATCGGTAACAGAAGCATGCAACATATAACATGCAGCCAATAGATCACAACAGGAGAAAATAACCAATATGAAAATACTCAAGGAAGAAAAAAAAACATGTATTCCAGGAACATTTCAGGTGTTCAACTTGAAATGAAGGTGGAAAATGTGAAACAAGAACTCAAAGGAGGAAAAATAACAGAGCAAAAGAAATGGAGAGCTTAAAGACACTGTGGCAGTGATCCTGCAAATTGAAAAGAGTATGCCAGAATAAATTCAGATGGGATATATGAACTACAGAGTTAGAGAATATATTCCTAAATCCATCAGATGCTTTACATACTGTACCAAAGAGTAGGACACATTGAAAAGGAACGCAAAGGAAAAAGTAGGTGTGGAGGTCCACTTGAATTTAGTAAATGAGATAAAGACACAAAGAGTCAAACGTAACTGTGGAGGAGAACATAGTGGAGCATATGGTGGTTTTATTGTACAGAGATACGCCAGAGAAGCCCAAAGAATCCAAATTATAGAAAAGGTATCAAATGCTGAAGCTTTAAAAATGGTAAGGAAATAGAGTTCAAAAGAAACAGCCTGGGAGAATCCAGTCAAACAACTTGAAACACAAACAGAGGTCAGAATATACAGACACAAATCCTATCAACAATAAATTTAAATAATGCAAATAAATATGTTTGTGTAGGTACCTATGTTTGTTCACATGATTTAGACTTAGACAGACTTCGTTGTCATTTTGTAAATACAGAGCGTATACAAAACGAAATTTCATTCAGTACAGCTCTCTCACGACATATTAATTTCTAAAGTGCAGCAGTGATCAAATATTTGTGTGTATATATATATATATGTATATAAATGTGTATATTTATATATATTTTTTGTGTGTGTGAATATTAGATTAAAAATAACAAGTTTAACAGGAAGTTTACCCTACTCTAAGTTAATTTAAATGCAATTACATGGGGAATGGGTATGAAAAATAAATCTTACTTCTTCATACCCCTTTTCAGAGAATTTACATTAATCGATATAATTTCTCTGGATGTATATACTGACAGGTTTATTTGGTGGAGGGTTTTGTTTCTATTTATGTTAAGGTGAATTTAGCTAGTTTGGAAATTGGTGTTTGGTTGATGTTAACTAGTCTCTTCTGTGTGTATTTTATTGATTCATTTATTGGTTTTTGTCTGAAAAATTGTCTGAAATAAATTCCTATTCATTCATTTTATAAATGTTGAGGTGAAAAATGAAGAAGAAATGTAACAAAATAAAGGCAATTATAACAGCAGCAGGAAGATTTGTGGATATGAAAGAAATCTGATCAAATTCATACTATTTTGAGAGCCACTGAAGCAACAGAAAATGTTCAGGAATAGAATTTACTATGGCCATACATATACTTCAATGGAATGCCAAAAGTTTAATTGCAATGATCAGAATTTCAAAAATGAAATATATGATTTAGAAATAGTTCCATAAATATTATGTGTCCAAGAGACGTGGTTAAAAGCTCAGAATTTAAGACTCCAGGATATAGTACAGAGAGACAGCATAGAATTATTGATAGTGGAGGAGGATGTGCCAATTTTATTAAAGAAGGACTGGCTTACAAGAAAAAAACAAACAAAGAATTAGAATAAAGTAATATTAAGATAATAAATTATTGTAATCCATGTAAAAAAAATTGATATAGAAATGTTCAAGGAAATAGAAGTGACATCACAAAGGCGAAATTACTAAGTCAGACGGGAATAGTTGGGATATATGCATGGGCGTAGGTTTGCATAGGGACCATAGGGACATGTCCCTACCAAAATTTTGAACCGACCCATTTGTCCCTACCAATAATTGGATGTGAGCAACATGTTAATAATTTACAGCAGTAGTTATCGCAGCAGTGGCTTCTTTTCCTCTCGCAGCTCCTCTGCCTTGTCTCTCCTGTCCCTTTCACGTAGCAGCGCATGGAACTGTGCTGCGCTGTTTAACTCAACTCTCATTGGTTGTTCTGCCTTAAGTTCCGCCTTCTCTCTCTCTGATTGGCTGTTTTCTAGTCCGTGTGTGCTTGGAGCACAACATTGAAAATTTATTCAACCTAGAATGCTGCGGTTACTACAATTAATATTAGGCTACAAAACTAGTCCCAATAAAAAAAATGAATATCATGTACACTAAAAAACAAAAACCTTTTTTTTTCTTTTATAAAACGAAATATTCTGAGTCAGCCAGGAGTTCTGAAGACTGCTGGAAAAATGGGCAAATAAAGGCAGTAAGCATCAACATTTCTGATTCTTAGCCACAGCCACCTAAAAAAGAAAATGTGAGGGTTTCTTTTTTACAGATATTTAGTTAATATTACTGTTTTCATTTTTTTGTTTTTATTTTTACAATTTTGATATAATAACTGATCTAAGTGGGTTGCTCTGTGGGGAAAGGCACATTTTACATTTATATTACTGTATGTTTTAAAGTCTCTATTCTCCAGTTAATGATGAATCACTTACTAAATTAGTTGACAGTTTTTGAAATAATTAATTAATATGATTCATTTTTTTCAGCCCCAGATAAAATACATGAAATGGGCTACACAGAGTAACTACAGCCCAGATGTTCAACTTTTATAGTGAAGTTAATATTTTAATGAATGTATTATTTTGCTTGATACAGAGAGAGAATAGTAGGTACAAATATTAGAGTGGGGTTTAACTCTGCACAATTCTATATCTTCAGAAGAAAATACTGTATTTACCTTCTCTCTTAGTCGTTCAAATGAAACCATTTTCAAAGTGGAAAACAGTCCTAATTCCACATTCATCAGAGCCGGTGATACTTCAAACATTGATAAACAGCATCTAATGAGTGTAGAGCTTATAACATTTTTATTAATGGAGCAAAATGTTTTTCTCTTTTAACAATGAATTCCCCTTATCAGTACGGATGCTCACATTGAGCATAAAAAAGGACATGCATATTGCATAGCACCAATGACACCAGGCCAATAGTGTCCCTACCAAAGTTCAAATCAAACCTACGCCCTTGGATATATGTATAATTGGATAGCAAGCTTCTTGACAAATAGAAAGAAAGAAAGAAAGAAAGAAAGAAAGAAAGAAAGAAAGAAAGAAAGAAAGAAAGAAAGAAAGAAAGAAAGAAAGAAAGAAAGAAAGAAAGAAAGAAAGAAAGAAAGAAAGAAAGAAAGACATCTTCAAATACATTTAGGTGAATCTTTTTGAGATATCCTAGATTACTTTACTCGATTCCTTATTTAAAATTTCACATATTATAATCAAGATAACTCAAAGTAAATCTTGAGTGGTCAAAACTATATTTTTGGATATCTGAATTATGAACTAGCCCCCTGGTGCTTTCACTGAACCGTCCAAACAGTTGTCTGCAGAATTTTCAGTGGCTCCAATGCTGGCTGTTCTTGACAAAGTTGTTTTAAAATGCCACAATATAGAAAGAACTCAGCAGTATGGGAGGTGCAGAGCAAATACTTTGTGACTTCGAAGAACTGGGGTAACTTTCTAAAGGGCTGAATCGCAAACCATCCCCTAAGCACTAGCCCTTAACTATCAAGTGTCACTCCCAATGAGGGGCTTAGCTCGGGGGGCTGCTTCCCTCCAACAGAAAAGGAAAGCAGTCGTTGATATTGCAACACAGTGGCACACTATTTGGGTAAGCGCAGGTTAACATAACATTTAACAGTTGCCCCTTTCTCAAAACAAATGTATACAGTCAAATAAAACTTTTTAAAGTCGACCTTCCATTTTTTTAGTAATTACCTTTTTTTTTCAAATACCTAACTTGTTATTTTCTGTCAGTGTGATGAAGATGCAGCAAACCAGGGGAATCTACATTTAGCAGAATGTGTTTCCTCCACCACCAGACTGCTGTTACACCTGCTGCTGAATTGCAGCGAGCCTGTAACTGATGCAGACTCCATTTAAGCGCCGGACGTTTCACTGACCCTACCCACTACGTGGTTTGCGATGGCATTTAATGGGGCGGACCTCCACAGGAATGCGCAAATGGAGGGTTGGTGCTTAGGGGTTGTCCCCACCAACTTTGGCCCGGCGGGGACAGTCTCCAACAATTATTTCCAAAATTCAGGAAAGCATAGCCTGGCCTGTTTGCGGTGTGGAAATACATTAAGTTTGATTTTGCAGTTTTTGTTTTTTAACGCTTTTTAGCAGACTGACTCCTACAAATCCTCCACAGATCCTCCTTAGAAACTCCTGTATCAAGACTTCACTCCTCCTTGTTCTTCCTGGAATAACTTTAATAATCACTGCATGAAAAGTGGGATTTTCGTCAATATGCGGCACTGTAGATTGTCGTGGAACTTCAGGTTAGCGGCAGTTTACGACAATTTGCAGGCTTCGCCGAAAACTCCCGTAAATTGTCAGAAATTGACGTGGACTCTCTTAGGCAGTGTTCCCCCCATGCCTCCCCCCCATGGAATTCTAGGGGAGGCTTTAACATGTAAATGAACATGCTCTGAGCTATACAAATGCAAACCAGGGTTGCAGGGGGGGTTTTACACCAAGTGACATTTTTCTGAAAGGTAAGAATACAAAGAGATCAGGCTCAGTATAGCCTCTTACATTTTAGCTTGAATTGATTTATTTAATTAAAGTATAGAGACCAAAACAGATCTTTAGCTGACAGAGCAATACATTTAGAGCAGTAATTATAAAAAAAAAAAAAATTGCATTTAAGATAAAAAATAAAATGTTGTCTGTCAATATGCTCAATTCACAATTACTTAAGTGGAAAAGTTTCAAGAAATGAGTCTGAGATGATTCACTTTATAACATGGCGCATTATCCTGTTGGAAGTAGCCATCAGAAGATTGGTACACTGTGGTCATAAGGTCCGGCCAGGTCAAGATCCGCAATTGCAATCGCACCAAACAGGAAAAAGAACATCGACAAATTCCGGTTCGTCAAATTAAAATATAGCAGCAACAGATCGGTGACTAGAAATTATAGCACAATTCTTATATATACAAAAAAAAAACTAACACCGTTTATTTAAATGATTGGATCCAAACTATTGGTTATTCACCAACGAGGAAGCAGATTTCTCATCTCCATCAAAATATTTATTTTATACCGAGGGACTTAAACTTTAATCAAATCCATTCAAAAGAAACTTCTTATTACAGGAATGAAAAGAGATGCTGAGTTTGGGAGTAGTGAACAAGTTCATTAAAAAAAAAGCAGTTTTGAATTATCCTTATCCCCGTTACAAAAATCTACAAAAATATATATATATATTTGGGCAGAAACTGAACATATGCTGGATGATGGTGGGATTTTTTTAATATGTCATATTAAATTAAGCGCTCACAGGGTTCATACAGGAATTACTATTTATTTAAATTTAAATAGCAAATTTAATGCTATTTGAAATGATTTTAATGCCATCAACAAGAACCATGTACACAAGTTATTAGTGTACATGAAATATGAAGGAGCTGTAAGCACAGTTCCATGACTCCTGTATGTATGTAGACACACACACACACACACACATATACGTATATATATATCCTCTAGCTTTTTCTCCGCCTGGAGCGATATAATATATCTGACGAAATTGTTTTTATAAGCATTTTTTATTAAAGAATTATAAATACTTCGATAAACATATTTAAATAATTTTAGTGCCAATTAAGGCCTTGATTAAAAAAAAAAAAAAAAAAGAATGATTTTTTAATTATTTTTATTGATCCGCGGAAACTCTGGTTCATCTCGCGCATGCTCTGTACGATCTCCAAGAAACTCAGAGCGGCGCGGTGTGCAGCCACAGTGGAGGATGGATGCTTTGCTTTGTGCAGGCGGTCTGGAGCGGAGGATGGGGGATTTCGGGGTAAAACTCCTCTTGGACGCGATGGCGACTCTGCATCGAACAAGACGAACTCAAAGAAGAGATGCTAGCGGTAAATATATGTTCGATTACTGCCTGCTAAGCTAAAAGCAGCCTAGCCTAAGCTACGGCTAATAGCGGCTAATAGTAGCCTTGCAAGAACAAGCTTTATTAAAGTGTATTTTTTGTGATTCACAGGAAGCAGTACGCTGTCTTAACAACTCGGAGACTAATTGCAGGCGCTATGAACCGGAGCAAGGGTAAGATTTAAAGAATATGCTTTCATTCTGCGGTAAAAGGACATGGATAAGGATAAATACCGACCATAGCTGTACTTTTTTTTTTTTTCAGAGACTACAGTCGCCTCACAATGAGGCGGTGACCTCCTATTTGCTCGGAGCCATCTCGGCAAGTCCAGATTTGCACGATGTTGATAAAGACGACATTGTGTGTAAGTGACTTGTTTTAATGTTTTCTCCTTCCTTGTTACTGTGACTTGCGTTTGATTTTTTATTTATACCACTCTCATTTAATTGTTTTCCAGCTGCCTGTAAGACGTATTTTCAGACGGTACGCAGGAGCTTCAGATATACGCAGCCAGCCAACACGCTGCGTGCAGAGGCTATCTGCTCGGAGTCGGGCCAGAAGAAAGAGGGTAAGACTTTATTTGGTGACTATTTTTCAGGTGCATTGATAGATGTGTTGTGTCCATACGCAGTGCGCTGATTCATTGTTTTTTTTTTTCAGCTGCTGAAAGCGAGGCAGAGTGTGCTAGCAGATGAGGAAGTGGAACTCTGGACGTCCGTCTTCGTCGGCGGTGTCTCTGGATGGATTGTACGGTCGCCGCCATTTCGTAGGCCGGATCTCACTGAACTCTGTGTTAAGCTGCAGTCCCGGTTAGAAGCGATGCCGAAGTACAGGGCCACGCACAGTAGGCGTCTGCACATCGGACCTGCCTCGGAGGGAATGCTGCCAGTTACCTCCAACCCCGAGAAAGCGGACTTTTAATTTTTGTGTGTGTGTTTCAATAAAGCTCTTTCTTTGCATAAACAGCTTCCTGGCAAATCTTCATTTCCTGTATAAATTCATTCATGTCCTTGATGGTAGCATAATAATTGTGTAGTAGTGTAGGATAACATAAATACACATCATATGAATGAATAAATATATGAATGAATAAATATATATATATATGAATAAATATATATATGTAAATTTATATGTAAATATATATATATGCCAACCAATCACGAGCGACTTTACTTGTTTAAAAAGAAGTGGTTCCGTCCAATACTCAGTAAGAAAATTAAAGCCTGGCGTGGCCACGTGTGGTTTTGCTGCCAATCATGAGCGATTTCATTTGTTTGAGAATAGTGGTTTCAGCCAATACTGAGAAGGTTATTCAAGCCAGACCTGGCCAGCCGCGCGGGTTTGCTGCATTCATATGCTAATTAGGGCCATTAGTACAGCTGATCGCTCTCCACATACGTCATGGTCCGTTTCCGACAATTTGTGGCACGACAAACGCGGACAAGCACGGGTTGCAAATTGTCGGAAACTGACAAAAATCAGGCAGATCTGCGGGAGTTTACGGGGGTTTACGGGGACGAAAATCTCACTTTTCATGCAGTGAATAGAACTTTGTCCTCCCTTCAACGTGCTGTCTTGTCATTTTCCCAATCAATTCATCTGCACCTATAGTAGCAATCACCCCAGACCACTCCTGAGAAGCGAGAAAACCCAAACCACTCAAGTTAACCTATCTGTAGGAGCTATTTCTCTATTTTTGTTTAAGAACTTAGATTATTTAGTTAGTTTGTATTTATTTGGTTATTTGTTGCATTTTTGTTTGAAAGTAGTTGCTTAGAATACAATTATTTCTTAGGAAATTGTTTAATTAGTTAATTGATTTTGTTTGGGTGTCTGGTGTATAAATACATGGACTCCAGGTAGCTCAGGTGAAAAGTGGGTGGGCTTATGGTTTTTTACCGGTCTTCTAGTCTTCTAGCTGCAGTCTACCAGGCCTTTCAGAAGGCAAGTCACTCAGCCTTAATCAGGTGAAGTGAGCACAAAGGCAGAAACCAGGCCAGGGGATGTGGCAAGTAGTCTTTTTGAGTTTTTGTATCATGTTTATTTTTCCTGAAGAAACCTGGAATAAACTCACCGAACTGCATTTTTCACGTATTTTGAGAATTTTTTGTACTGCGTAAAACCAGAAACCCACTATTCCTCAAGTGACTATTTGATTTACATTTATTTTTTGCTTTTTCATTTTTAAGTTTTTTCATAGACAACTAGTCACTACACTATCTTGAAACATTACTTCAGTACCTTACAACAGTACACTCACCCTCTGTTATTTTTTAGAGCTCCTTTGATTATCCCGTTCCTGAATATTTTCTTCCAAGATCTTACAGTCACATTATCCTATTTAGTATATAATAAATTAATAAATGCAATAAAATTCGGTGTTTGGATATCTTTACGGTGAGGCAGTGGCGCCTCCAGAAATATTTCATAGGGACGGCCAGATGGGGCCACTAAAAATCTTGGGCTGTTACACTGAAACTAAAAGCCATAATTTCAGGGTTTGCATCTACTATTGTGGTAAAACTGCCTGTAGAAATCATAAAGATTTAAGAAAACGCATACTCATATCTTGGTTTATTGTGTGATTTTTAATGTTACGTTCCTGGCCGTGTATAATGGGATGAAATGCTAAACTGATGTTACTACAATTTCCACTGGCCAGTGGGGTGGTGCCACTGCCTTGAGGCCTTTGCACCTCTATGGTACCTGTGTTTGCCCACCAAAATAATAATGTTAACTCCAAGACAAATTGCAGACAGTCTGTTTGCAAGACTGATTTTTCAGTTTTTCCCCCCAAAGTCTCCTCTGGGAGAGAATATGTCAAACAATTAGACAAACATGTAGTGGCTACTTTGTCCCCAAACACAGTGCGGGTTAGGATCGTATATATTCCTGTCGGAGAATCTTGTCATGATCAGGGATTGTTTGGAGCAATTTGGAGAAGAGAGTACAGCAGATCAAAAGAGCATCTTTGTACAAGAATACTCAAAGTTAACAAACCAGGACATCATCCTTTAATGTCCAGATTTAATAGTGCTTATGACATAACAGTTGTGCTGAATAAGCTTTGCTGTCGCCAGACCTGTTACCTTTGTTGTTACATAGTGTTTGCCTTACCTATCCACCAACATTATTTCACAGTGCTTTGCAGCCATTTTTTATTTTCATCCTTCCCCTCTACTCCTCCCTGCTTTAAGACTTTTTCCCTCGTTCAATTTGACAAGCTTTACAGGGCTGACGGCTACTCACAATTTTCCTCTCTATAGATGGATTACCATAATGGGTCTCTGTCCTGTCAAATACTAGCTGAGTTTCACTGACCATAACCTTAATTATTGAGTTGATGTCCTTAAAAAAGAACTGGAGGTTAAGAGGAACAGAACGGGTAGTACAGAAGGTGATAGTTGGACCCAATGGTTGGAGTTCTGATCTAAGCATCATGCAGTGTGTCTAAGAGCCTGTGAAGAGACAGAAAAATCTCAGCCAGGACAAGTTCTGTTAGATTTTCTAGTAAAAACCTTTATTGTGACACAAACTTTAGGAATGATCTGCCTTCAACACATCATCAGCAGTGAGGAGCTCTCCCCAAATAAGTCAGTGATTTTATATGAGAGAGTTTAGAGTTAAGTGTTTTATGATCCAATAAAAACCTTTTGCCCTTACATTCCAATGTGCTAAATCAGGGCTGCTTCAAAGACAATATTTCAGTTTCTATTTGTGGGCAAACTAAGATCTTAGAAGAAAAACAAACTGAAAATGACAATAACCACAGAGTGATTCCACTATACCTGCTTGTAACCTGAAAAACAGCTAAAAATGTGTCCTGTTTTAATTTAGATACCTAATATGGGCTAAGTTTGTAGAGAGGCTTAGTTGGCTAAGTCTGCCAATCGACCCAGTGAACTGAGCATGGTCAGAACCAGGTCTAGAGCCAAATAAGCTCTAACTATGTGTCTGTTTTGTCGAATCTAGCCTCAGGGGGTAAAGTAAGTAACAGAAAAGATATTAGTGTCATTATTTGGCCCAAATACAAAGGTGACATCAGAAATGGCAGATATAGGCTACACAACACAAAATGAATTTTATAAAATAAAATATACAAATTTTTTTTATTAAAGAAAATATATATTCCTACACATTCATATAATCTGAATAGGTTGTGTTTTTGCTATGTGATTAGATACTGGTTCATCACCTTGATGGCCACATCATGTAATTTTTTTCCAAGATTCTTGATGGTTAACATATGTCTAAATCCTTACCAACAGCAGTTTAGGAAACACAGGTGTGACTAAGATCTTAAAGGCCCAGTATTTTAAAAGTAAATCCTGAAAATGGGTTTCTCAGAAAATCCAATCCTGGTTCTGATCCAGATCAAATCCTGAGTTTGAGTTTTTCAGAATTTATAGTAGTTTTCAGAGGTGTCAAGTCGTTACTGTGCTTAAGTACACGTTTTAGGTACTCCATTACTGATTTTTCCTCCTACTTCTGACTTCTACTCATTACATTTTCACACAAGTATCTGTACTTTCTATTCCTTACATTTTTAAAACAAACGTTACTCGTTACTCTTGGCTTTGATTTAATGCAGAGGTCACGGATTAGCGGACCATGGTCAGGTGTTATGCCGAAAAGTGCATCCCTGCCGAGAATGTGTTATGCCGAAAAGTGCATCCCTGCCGAGATATGCATCTCCAGTCGCGGGAGGGCGCCTCGTTCTGTACAATTGCGACTATCGACGAGGAAAACAGATTACAATATGACCAATGGAGCAACTTGTTATATTAATGATATAAAAACGTTTAAATATTCCTGTCGTGGGAAAAACGTTGGTTATTTGGTAGATTCATTTACAAAAGTAGGGGTGTTATGAACAACATTAAATCCAAAGATTTTGTCCAAGGAACGACTGATTTATTTATTCTAGTCTCTTGTTATTCACACACAACAATAAACAGTGATAGCCAACGTGAGTTTGGAAACTGCAAAGCTTTGTCTTAAGCAGAAAATCAAAGGCGCATCTACACAGATCAGTGTGTGAAGCATGCACGAGCGTCAGATAGCTGTGGTGCATTCAGGAGCATGGGACATTTCACACTTACAAGGAAAGAGACATAAACGGAACAGAACTTAACTCATTCAATAATGCATTTATTCAGAAACAGTGTGGGCTTTCTTATAATACTGAATGCTCAATAATTGTATTTTTGTTACCAACAAGACCTCCCTCATCCTTGGCCCTATCTCAAAGAATTTTTCTAAAAAAAAAAAAAAAAAATTGAGTTTCAATTCATATAGTGGCATCTGGCTGTTTCTTTTAAAAGCTTGCTTTATACCAGACATCCCAAGTCACCCGGAAGTTAATAATTCACGCATCATGTGCGGATAAGATTGCGCAGACACGAGAGTGAAACCTGTGCAGCATATCTGTCCAACACGATGCTCTGATCAACCAGTGATCCAGTATGGAGAGATATTTGTGCCATCGGTTTGAGCGCGCAGGAACCAATCCGAGCGCGCAGTGAGACAACACGCGCGCGCGCAAAACCGGTCTGGCGCGCGCTCAACTCTGAAAAACCCTCTCAACACACTGTTCTCGCGCTCAGTTTCATCTCTGCGCATGCTCGAATCCGTCTCTGCTCGCGCTCGCTCGACCTGCTCTCTCTCTGCGCTCAACACCAGCTGTGCGCTCGGCTGTTTCTCCGCTCGCTCGACTCTCTGCGCTCGCAACTTCAGCAATGTATGTAAATGAACCATACCATCAGCCAATCACACCCAGCTTCTTTTCATCCAATGAAAGCATTCCTTCCTTCTTCTTCTTTTCTATCATGGCGGTTCGCAAGCAACTTCAAGGTGCATACCGCCACCTACTGTTCATGAGTGTGTAGCAACATTGTTTTACATCTATTAAATTCTATTTTTTAATTTTGCATTCTGAAGATAACTAAATAATGCTTTCCTTAATCTATAAACATCCTTTATATTTCCTTTATTTCCCAATAATCCTTTAAGACTCCATTCTTGGCCTGTCATTTCAACTACTCTTCTCAATTTTTCCCTTTCAGGTTCATATGTTTTACAGTTCATTAATATGTAAGCATTCGTTCCAAATACTACATCCGGTTAGATGAAAAAAAAATAAATAAATAAATAAAAACACAATCAGGAAAATCAAACTACTCTTACAGTTATTTTGTCAACATTCCTAAGATAGTACTATAAAATATCTTGAATTATCTCAAATAAACTTCAGTAAAACAGTTATTAGATCATTGCCTCATCCATCTCTTTTACCTGCTATTGACATGGATTTAAATTTGCTGTTTTAAAAGAAAAATAAGGAGGATATTTCAGGTTCCAGTATGGTTCAACAGTATATAGATAATGTTTTGGATCATATTGGCCTTACTCTTAGCTTTTGTGGCGGGTGTTTCTTCTTTTTGTTGTTTTTTATGGAGGTTGGCAAACAACAATTACCGCCACCAACTGAAAAATCCTGTTTATCAAATTATTCTTTTTAATATATATAATAAAGAATAACCCTCTTATTTAGAGTCCATCTGTAAAAGGTCTTCTAAATAATAATTGTTAAATTTCAGATCAGGTCTGCTGTCTGAATAATTGCGTTTAAATTAATATAACGGTCGCTGATCTAAAATCAGAGCAAACTAAACTTCTTAATGGAACGATTTCTTCAATCCATTGTAAGGCCAATATGATCCAAAACATTTCTCCTTTGTAGGCTGAATTCCATCACTGATTCTTTTACCCGATTTAAAAATAAATTATGAAACTAAAACAAAACACCATTCCTAATATTGGAATATTTTGAAGCATCCATAAAAAATTTAACATATCCATAATATTTTTTATCTATATATTGTTGAACCATACTGGAACCTGAAATATCCTCCTTATTTTTCTTTTAAAACATCAAATTTAAATCCATGTCAATAGCAGGTAAAAGAGATGGATGAGGCAATGATCTAATAACTGTTTTACTGAAGTTTATTTGAGATAATTCAAGATATTTTATAGTACTATCTTAGGAATGTTGACAAAATAACTGTAAGAGTTGTTTGATTTTCCTGATTGTGTTTTTATTTATTTATGTATTTTTTTTCATCTAACCGGATGTAGTATTTGGAACGAATGCTTACATATTAATGAACTGTAAAACATATGAACCTGAAAGGGAAAAATTGAGAAGAGTAGTTGAAATGACAGGCCAAGAATGGAGTCTTAAAGGATTATTGGGAAATAAAGGAAATATAAAGGATGTTTATAGATTAAGGAAAGCATTATTTAGTTATCTTCAGAATGCAAAATTAAAAAATAGAATTTAATAGATGTAAAACAATGTTGCTACACACTCATGAACAGTAGGTGGCGGTATGCACCTTGAAGTTGCTTGCGAACCGCCATGATAGAAAAGAAGAAGAAGGAAGGAATGCTTTCATTGGATGAAAAGAAGCTGAGTGTGATTGGCTGATGGTATGGTTCATTTACATACATTGCTGAAGTTGCGAGCGCAGAGAGTCGAGCGAGCGGAGAAACAGCCGAGCGCACAGCTGGTGTTGAGCGCGGAGAGAGAGCAGGTCGAGCGAGCGCGAGCAGAGACGGATTCGAGCACGCGCAGAGATGAAACTGAGCGCGAGAGTTGAGCGCGCGCCAGACCGGTTTTGCGCGCGCGCGTGTTGTCTCACTGCGCGCTCGGATTGGTTCCTGCGCGCTCAAACCGATGGCACAATTATCTCTCCATAATCCAGGCGACTGGCTGTCAGAGCGCGCGCTGATTGGATTATTAAGAAAATAAGCCAATAAATTTCGGTTTACTCTTTTACAGTCACCTCATTATACAGCAGAATATACTAAAGTGTATCCATGTCTAGTGAAGGTGAAGAATGATACAGGGGCACAATAGGGCACCAAATAAAATGCGAGCACGCAAAGCACGCGAGCCAAAAATAAAGTTGGGCAATTATTTATTTTAAAAACCTGGGCACAGATAATTAATGCAAGCACGCAAGCAAATATTTTATGGCACTTATTTATTATTATAAAGTGTCATAAATAAATTGTACACTTGTTATTTTCTGCATCATTAAATATCTACCAGAACCAAACTGAATTCAATTGGCCCACTTGTGAACTTAACTGTATATCCAGGAAGCAAGCAGCTGAGGTTAGAGATTGCAGTAGCTTAGAAAATGGAGCTTGGTCACTTTCATGAACTCACCAAAATCTGATCTCTGAACCTGAGGGTTGCTGTCAATGACAGACTCTTCTTTTAGAAACCATTGAGACAAATTCACATCAGAGAAACAAGGACAGTTTGAGTTACCAAGTCTATGTAACTATTGGACCCAAACTCCAGAATAGCTGTTTTTGTTTTTTTTTGTTTTTTTGTCCTTCCATCATAAACATAAACTTTTATAACATGGTCTGTTTGGGTTTATCTAAGATTAACCCTGAGGTTGGTCTGGCATATCATGGCCACTGTTGAGCACAGAGGAGGACCTGTGTTGCAGAGGGCCTGAGTTCTCTCTGTTTAGAGCTCATAGCATTAGGAGACATTATCTTTGAGATGTTAAATCAGGACATTGATCCCAAAGATGATTTTCCCATAGCTATCAGCTTAATCACACCTGTGGACTGAGCATATATACATCCTCCAAGCTTGTGAAATATTATAGTATGATAGTTAGAGTTACAGGGAGAAGAGGTCTTAGCAAATATCAGCAGTAGTTAAATAAGGAGGAAAGAGTGAATACTGGTAATTAGACTGCAGGGTTTACTTAAATCATACAATTTTAAAGAATAAATTATAAAATGACTCTTTGGTCTGACCCCTACTTGGGCCAGACGTCATTCAACCAGTGGAAAAATATATATATATAGAAAGGTTTTTGTGTGTTTAGGTGAGATACTGGCAACTCATTTCAAAATCAGAATCTGTCTAAGGCCTGTTGATGCTCTTTATCCCACTGAACCTTTATCATCCCCTGGAGTTAGTCTCCCAAAGGTCCCCGCTTGTTGTTACAAATCTTGGTTTTCAGGAGGATAGAAAAAATGTTTCCAAATGCAGTAGATTTAAAGATGCTCAGTTAAAGTTGAAAAACCCCTGATGAGACATTAAAAAGTTGCTCATTTTAGCCCAGCCGTTCCAGTGTCAACATCAACAGTCTGAGAGGCAGCTTATATACGTTTCTTTTGAAAGGCAACAAAATTATTTAGGCCGGTTGATCCTTTAACAAAAATAAGATAAAATCTTATTGTTTCTCTTCAGTGTTCAGCTGAGGGTGTGCTTGCTTCGATAGTTCTTGTTATTGCAGTCAACCTGTTCTTCAGATTGTTTTTTTAAGGTTAACTGTGGGGATTCTTTAATGTCCAGCGATGCATCGAAGTCACAGAGCCGCTCTGGGTCAGGCTACGGTGCTGCTTCTCCATCTGAAACATGTCAAATTAATAAAAAATATCATAAAAACAGGATTACAATTTAAAATTCCTCTCCCCACCACTGCATTTTTAAAATGAAAATATATATTATCCCACATCCTAACTAATTGGCTGCCACATTGCTATAAAAAATAATTTAAGACTTAATTTTGAACATGTGCATCAATTATACATACCAGCTAAACATACAAAGAGGATGAAGTAAATGCTAGTTTAACTTTTTGATTTTGTAATTATCAACTTAAGGCACTGCAAGTCTTAAATTATGTGTATTTATTTTAGCATCAGGCATATGTTTTTATACTGCAGCCACTAGTTCTGACTAGGATAATGAGAATAAAAGGTGCAGCTGTAGAAAGATTATAAAAAAAATCTACTTTTAAATCATTACTTCATTATAATGAACTATTGAACTGTAACTTTCCTCATTAGAGGCTGTTTGACAAACTCAGAGCCTCATTTGGTTAAGTACAGATGTTGCCTACTGGCTCCCTCTAGTGGATGTTTGTTTTCCCTCTCTTTTTTGGCAGACCAACCTTTGACCTTGTTCAGCTCTGTCTCTTCCTCAGGGTTATTTCTCGGCTTCTGGACTCTGCCTAAAGATGGAGACAAACATTTATATTTTAAATCTTGTTTGTAACACAAGGTCATAAGAGGGTGCTGAAGCTGAAAGCATCTGTTACACAAATGGAAAACCTCCTTCTAAAGGGCTGGTTATCCTCCCGCAGCAATGTGTTACAGTGAGCTTGATGCAGATATTTTTTATTTATGCCCAATATTGAAGCGTGGTCTGCGCTATGTTATTTTATGCCACAACGCAAGAGGGACAATCAGGAACTAGCTGTGGGTCTACATACGGCCGAGGCAGTGAGGAAGTGGAGGCAAGCTTGTGTGACAACGGAGGGACATGAGGGCGGAAAAGAGCGGGGATCCAGGTGGAAAACCTGGATCCCCGTGGCTCTGTGACCTTGTTTGTATGACCGCCATTGGAAAACAAATGGCGGTCATACAAACAAAACAATAAGGTGCCAAACAGGAAATACTCATAGCGTAGAGCGGATGTAGATCTGACCAATCAGAGGCCTCATGTCTGCGGTCACCTACAGTTTTGGAGAGGTGCAGCAGAGTGTTTGCAGTAGGGGCGGGGTTTCTGAATATAAATCAGCCTTAAGGCAGGGGTGGGCAATTCCAGTTCCTGAGGGCCGGTATCCTGCAACTTTCAAATGTACCTTTGGTTTAACACATCTGAATCGAGTAATTAGATGATTTAATATACTCTGAAGGTACTGACTGCTTACTGAGGAGGTAAGTCAGTCATTTGGTATAAATGTGTGTTAAACCAAGGAAGGATCTAAAAGTTACAGGTACCGGCCCCCAGGAACTGGATTTGCCCACCCTGAAAAGGCCTTTCTTAATCAGTGGCTACTCCCTCCCCCAACCCACTACCCACTCCATTTAACATGCCCACTGAGGGTCTGCCATATCAGGTCCCATCTTAAACCATTAACATGTGAGTGTGAGTGGATTATAAGGCCCTCCACAGCGAGTGAGGACCTGTTTCCCACTCAAGCAGCATGTGCAGCACCAAACTGTGGTCGGCATGGAGGGTTCAGCATATGCGTTGCGCACATTCACTGAGAAGGATCACCTCACCAACAAATAGCTTTTCACTTAGGCAATACAAATACATTAAAAATAATTTTATATAATGAAATTATTTATGTTTCATTACACCTATTAATTTAATGAAATATTTATCTATTTCATTTTGTGTCACTTAACCGTCCATTCAACATGAGAGCAGTTCAATATTTCCACAGTTTGAGGTATAAGAGTTCAGATTTTCCTGCAGTGACTTTAAAAATGCTCCTAAAACCTTTAGATCCCTTCCCTGTCCTTTGCAGGGCCCTGTTGTCTAACATGTTGCAGCAGGTAATTCACTGCTAACCCACAGCTCTATAGAGAGCAGTTAATATGCTGGTAGGGAGTAACCCTTCCTGCTTTTTCCTCTCCTGTCCATTAGGTGTTGCAGTGCTGTTCTTCCACCAGTTGAGGTCAGCGCTGAGCTAATTAAAATTAGCCTGCCTTCCACTTTCTCTGAATTCCACTCTCTCTAAAGTAAATTAGTTGATGCTGAGAGAAGTTTTTACGGAAGAGGATTAGGGCCACTGGAAAAAAGAAAAGTTAACTGATTTTTTAATTTTATTTCAGTTTAGTATGGGAAAAAAGTCAGAATTCTGACTTTTTTCTCAGAATTCTGACTGAATTCTGACAATAAAAAAAGTCAGAATTCTGAGATTAAAGACAGAATACTAAACTGAAATAAACTTTTAAAATCATTAAACTTTTTTTTTTTTTTTCCAGTGGCCCTAATCCTCTTCCGTAAGTTTCCTCCCGTCATCGCCTCCAGAAGTAAATAATGTTTCAATTAATTTGTTCATTTGTTATCTTACCTCTTAGCTTCAGGAACAGCACTAATGCTGCCAGAGCTATAACCACAACACCAGCCACCACGCCCAGAATCCACCAA
This sequence comes from Cyprinodon tularosa, assembly GCF_016077235.1. Lineage (NCBI taxonomy): Eukaryota > Metazoa > Chordata > Actinopteri > Cyprinodontiformes > Cyprinodontidae > Cyprinodon > Cyprinodon tularosa. The sequence goes on from NW_024039668.1 coordinate 61,709, forward strand.
TTAGAGGGTTCCTCCGGTTCACTTTGCCGACTCGATGAAGCTTAAAAACAGAAACAATTGAAAGGATTTGAAAGGAATCCAGTTATCCACAAAACTGATAGTTTGCTTTATCTTATCAGTATCTATCTTTCTTGTTTTTTGTTTTATTTCTCTCATTTGCATTTTTTTCCTGTTAGTTTTGGATCAGTGCTCTGGATTAATGGTGATATGGGAAATATTCAAACCCTTAAGTTGTATATATCCAAAATCTAAAGTGATGTGATTTAGATTAAAGCATATTAGTTTGTTAGAATGGTCTAGTCAAAGTACAGATCTAAAACAAATCAAGAATGTGGCAACATAGCGATCCTATTCATGAAAGCCTTCAATCCAGTTAGAAAATGAAGAAATTTCATCAAGAAGAATGGGCCACAACTTCAGCCTGCAGCAAAGGGTTGTTCTGAAAAATATGGACTAATGGGGATAAATAAAATCTCATTTTTAATGTTATCATTTGTAAATAAGTAAAATGTTTTCATGTTATAAACTCTCTATTTGATTATAGTCATGCTGGTTTTACAAATTATAATATCAGGACTTTTTACCAGAAAATTATGTTTTAATAGTAACAAAAACAGTGTCTGAACTCACAGATACATACTTTCTAAATTTCATTATTTCATATCAAGTTCTGAAATATATTTATATTCTCTCTCTTTCTCCTCAGAGCTTTGATTGCTGAAATGAAAACAGAAAAGGAGTAATACTCCATCCTGTATCTGCTGAGTCTTTTGATCTTTTTTAGCTTCACAAAAGTTAATCTAATCCCCATACAGGTGACCTCTGACCTCCTACAGACAACATTGAGTTGGAAGGGGAAAAAAAACGTTAAAGAAGGTTTAGAAAAAGCTGCAAGGCTAATATAGGACCTAAAAAAAAAAAAATAATGCCTTACAACTGGGAGCGGGTGTGTGGGATGCAACTCCCTAAATTCCAGTCCTAATTTCTGCAGCCACTAGAGTTCACCTGAGGTTAAAACGTTTTCGGAACCTTTTCAGACACGTTGTGGGCCAATCTGCAAACTACAGCAAAATGCTCGATCAGTGAATTAATAGTGCTTTAATGATGTCACAGTGGTGAGATTTACACCAAGTGCAGCTGGGTGAAAACCTGAACAGAAGAGGTAAAGGAGGGGAGTAACTAGCAGGGAGGGATGTAAGATAAGGATGGAATTTGGTTCCATTATTTTTACAAAGAACAAGTATTGTAAATGGAACTAAAAAAAAAATAAAAAATCCGGAAATAGAATTTAAAAATATTCCTCATCAAAAAGTGTCTTGAGAATAACTTTACTCTTTTCTGGATTTTACTCATATTTATCTACCAAGTATCTAATATTTAGGTGTTTGGTCAAGAGTGAGCTTTCTATTGGGCTCTATTGGGCTTTTAAGTTCAATCCAAAAGTAACGAAATGTAAAAAAAATAAAGTCTGAAAAATATTAAATAGGAAAAAAAAACAAATATGAAATTATTTGAAAAAGTTAGAGAAAAAAACAAAGTTAAAAAGCCATTTTTGCTGATGTAGTTTTCCAAAGTTTCATTTCTGGATTATATTTTCTCCATATTTCCTTTTTCAAAACTTTGCAGTGTGCTTTGCATTCAGCAATATCGGAACCAAATTCACTCCATACTAACGGTGAGAAGGACAAATCTCTCAACAATGTAAAATTAGTCTGAAAAAAAATGGAACCAAGCACAAAGAAATATATGAAAGATTTAAGAATTAAAAAGAAGATCCAATTTCAAATAAGCATTTAAGGAGTTTAACCAAGAAGAGATGCCCAAAATGATGCCCAAAGCTCATTGCACCTATATGGTATTTGACCATAAAATAGAGAAGCACAGCTGTGGTTCAGTGGGAAGCATAAACTCTCCATCTCTGCAAAGTTGTGGGTTTGATTCCTCCACCTCTGACACCGTGACTGATGAATGAAGGTCTACATGTTGGAAAGTGGTTCAACTGTTAGTGCATTGGGTGTTCAGCCTGACAGCCTGAAGCTAACTGTACATTTCTTTTATAAATAGTTTAGTATTTTTACAATTTTAAGGGATGGAGACAATTAAAAGAAGTTAATCCAGTAAATTCAGACTTTTGCTCCTAATTCTTGTTTTTTAATTAAATCTATTATCTTGGTGGATATTTGGGAACCTCTGAGGGACACTGGAGGTCTCCATCTTTCATTCCTTTTTTTTTGTTTTGTTTAAAAATGTCTTAAAATTGTCTTTTTTTTCACACCTTCTTTATTCTATGAGCCCAAACACATTTCCTTCTTAATCTGTGATTGCTTAGACACAGATGTGAAGACTTTGCTTGAGAATCTGCTTTTTGTTTTTGTTTTCCCATTTAGTTGGCTGTATTTATGAATTTACCATCACCGATGTTGACCTGGCTGTGTTCGATGTGTTTGCTCTGCCCCACAAAGAACTCGCAGGTGTAGTTGCCGCTGTGCTCCTGGTGTTTGGGGTCCATCAGGCGCAGAGAGCCATCTCCAAACGAAACCTTGTAGATGTCCAGTTCCACGTGATGTTCCCAGGAGGGCGGGGAGACTTTGTTCCTCGTCTTCATGTTATAGCTGAGGATGAGGGTGGAGGCGTTCTCTCTGGTAAAGGTCCAATAGAGGGAGTGGAAGTTAATGTAGGCTGGAGCCATGCAGCGGATGGTCAGGTCTTTTCCCTCAGTTCCATGAATTTCTGTAAAAAAAAAACAAAGTCATTGGGGAATGTTTTATTTCAGGTAGGTCAGTCCTGATCAAAGTATTGAGTCATTTGTTATTTCTGCTCCTCAGCCATTTGTTTTTTATTTAATGCTAATTTCTGGTGACTTTTGGAGTTAAAACATTGCATAACATTTTAACCTTACATTGTTGTTGTTCTGCCCTCTCTTTATTTTTAGTTTCTTTGTTTTTGCACTGGATAAACAATCTAGAAATAAGTTTAAAAAAAAATCTTAAATTAAATGTATTTAACCTTAGGTAAATGAGATAGTTTGTCAGTGGAATTATTATTTTTACTCTTAAAATAAGATCATTAGATAATATGCACTTGAAATAAGACAATGCTATTGTGTTTCCTTATGTTAAGTGTAATTTGTCTTGTTCCATTGGCAATTTATCTCTTTTATCTCCTCAATCCAAGAATAAATACGCCTATTTTAAGAAATAACGACTTATCTAGATTTAGATTTTTTTCCTGTGTAGTTGTTTTTAGCGGTGTTTTGTTCTTGAGTTACCCTGTTCCCGCCTTCTGTTTGTTTCCTTTCCCCTTGGCTCTCTTCTAGATGCATCCATTCACACCTGTTCCTTGTCAGCTCAGTAGTCCAGTCTTTGTTCAGTCTCCCATATACACTCACCGGCCACTTTATTAGGTACCCCATGCTAGTAACGGGTTGGACCCCCTTTTGCCTTCAGAACTGCCTCAGTTCTTCGTGGCATAGATTCAACAAGGTGCTGGAAGCATTCCTCAGGGAGTTGGTCCATATTGACATGATGGCATCACACAGTTGCCGCAGATTTGTCGGCTGCACCTCCATGATGCGAATCTCCCGTTCCACCACATCCCAAAGATGCTCTATTGGATTGAGATCTGGTGACTGTGGAGGCCATTTGAGTACAGTGAACTCATTGTCATGTTCAAGAAACCAGTCTGAGATGATTACAGCTTTATGACATGGCGCATTATCCTGCTGAAAGTAGCCATCAGAAGTTGGGTACATTGTGGTTATAAAGGGATGGACATGGTCAGCAACATTACTCAGGTAGGCTGTGGCGTTGCAACGATGCTCAATTGGTACCAAGGTGCCCAAAGAGTGCCAAGAAAATATTCCCAACACCATGACACCACCACCACCAGCCTGAACCGTTGATACAAGGCAGGATGGATCCATGCTTTCATGTTGTAGACGCCAAATTCTGACCCTACCATCCGAATGTCGCAGCAGAAATCGAGACTCATCAGACCAGGCAACGTTTTTCCAATCTTCTATTGTCCAATTTCGATGAGCTTGTGCAAATTGTAGCCTCAGTTTCCTGTTCTTAGCTGAAAGGAGTGGCACCCGGTGTGGTCTTCTGCTGCTGTAGCCCATCTGCCTCAAAGTTCGATGTACTGTGCGTTCAGAGATGCTCTTCTGCCCACCTTGGTTGTAACGGGTGGTTATTTGAGTCACTGCTGCCCTTCTATCAGCTTGAACCAGTCTGGCCATTCTCCTCTGACCTCTGGCATCAACAAGGCATTTCCGCCCACAGAACTGCCGCTCACTGGATGTTTTTTCTTTTTTGGACCATTCTCTGTAAACCCTAGAGATGGTTGTACGTGAAAATCCCAGTAGATCAGCAGTTTCTGAAATACTCAGACCAGCCCTTCTGGCACCAACAATCATGCCACGTTCAAAGTCACTCAAATCACCTTTCTTCCCCATACTGATGCTTGGTTTGAACTGCAGGAGATTGTCTTGACCATGTCTACATGCCTAAATGCACTGAGTTGCCGCCATGTGATTTGCTGCTTAAAAATTAAGTGTTAACGAGCAGTTGGACAGGTGTACCTAATAAAGTGGCCGGTGAGTGTATATACTCTCCCTGTGCAGTTCCTCATTTCTGGTTCCTCGTCTTTTCCTGGCTCCCTACATGAGTTTTCCTTTGAAGTTGTCTGTTTTTTTGTTCTTTGTATATATGTACTTTGGTTTTTACATTTTTGCCTCAGTTTATTCATTAAATCTACAAAAACTCACGTCTGCATTTGGGTCTTCAAAACCTCAACCATGATATACATTATGTTTTAAGGGCAAGTTGTTGTTATCTGCAGCTTCAGAATAAGAAGAAAAATTAACACAATATTTTACTGGAAAAATCTTTGAAGTATCCTTTTTATTTGACCTTTTACGACTAAAACATTGTTTTAGAAAGTTAATTATTTTTAATGTTTCACACCGGTGCTGGAATTCAAGCAGCTAGAAGCCGATGCCAGGAACTCCAGAGCAGTTAATTAAAGGATTTATTAAAAAGAAAGCTGGGAATCTGGATTAGCCACCCAAGGGTTTAATACTCTGTTAAATGCAAATGTGACCTCTAGATGCACACTGGGAATCTTTCCTCAGATGTTTCATAAGTCCCACATAGTTTTACATCCAAGTTTTAATTTCTGCTTGGAACAGGTTTGCTTGCTGAGAGGAAAGATGTTGTGAAAGTTTGCCGGTTCAGTTCCCATCCATACCTGTTCCTGGTATTAGGAAATTAACCTAAACAAAATAATTATTGCATTTTCTCATTTTTCTTAGGATTACCTGCCTCGGGATGGTGAAAAATTAAGGTTAACCAGTTAATTAGCAGGTTTTTGTTAGCCTTTCAGTTGGTTGCTGGTGTATTTGTTCTTTAGTCGTTCTATACGGCTTATCAGCAGGAACCATTAGAAGATATGCAGGCACTTCTGCAACATCTGTCATCTTAAAAAACATGCAGAAGCTGTGTTAGGTAGAGATTAATATTTCACCAGTCTGTTAAACTGGAGCAGGCCCTATTTTACCGAACCTTCATATGATTTTTATTCCAGCCAATGAAATTTTCAACAAGCTGGAGTGAATTTAGAAAATAAAATCATTATTAAAAATAGCTGACAATTTCTCATACATGGTCTTTGTCTATCTTATCTTCACATACAGTCAATGCCTAGTGGTGCCTAACGTCAGAGTTCCATAATTATTCAGATTAAATATAAACAAGACAGATGAGTACCTGAGAATATTACAGTAATATGTTGTATGACTGTAAATAATGTTTTGCAAATGTAATGGAGGCGTTTAAAAAAAATCAACCGCATGGAGCTGTGTAATTAAAAGCAAAGCTTAAAAATATTAAAGTCTCATTGTGAAGTCATTTTTACTTTCCATTTTGGTCAACATTTTTATAAATAAAGTATAACACAATGTGCAAAGTAATCTTAATCTGTATGGAAGCACTAAAATCTCTCTTCCAGGAAAAAATAAACAATAATTATAATTGAACATTATTGATCTTACAATGGAGAAATGTACTCTCTGCATTTGACCCATCCCCTTTGGGGAGCAGTGGGCTGCCACTATGCAGGTCCTGGGGAGAGCCAGAGTATGTGAGTGGGTTTCAAACTCACAACCTGAGGATTCCAAGCCCTTTGCCCTAACCACTAGGCTGCCACTCCCCTTTCAAGTAATAGTGCCATCATTTTAGGCTTGGGCCAAGTCGGAAAATACTTGCTGTTCTATTTCAACAAAGAGACTATCTAAAAGACCAAAAGCTCATTAACAGAGATTTATTTCGTCTTTTTTGTTATATTTTGCAATTTTGCACCCTGTCCAGCAGATGCCGCTCCAGGCAGCCGTCTGTATCGCCTGTTTGCAAAGCCGGCCCTGCTATCTTAGGCTCGTGCTGTGTGCGGGGTTTACCTCTCTGCCTGAGGGATGTCGTCCAATCAGAAGAACTGTAGGAAGACGTCATTTTACAAATGTAGATGAGGTCAGGCTGACCCTGGAGCTTCCTCAGTCGGCTCTCCACCCAGTACAGACCGTTGGGTTTAATATGCATGCGTGTATTTGGGCGTAGGTTTTCAAACGTGGGCGGTTCAGTCGCCCAGGTCACCTTCGGAGCCGGGAAGACGTTGTCAACGGAACATTTGTATTCCTCGTAGCCGCTGAGCCGGGACCTCTCCAGAAACAGGCCTCGGATGGGAGCTGCAAACACAAAGAGAGGAGCGCTCAGTGTTTCTAATATTGGACGCTAAAGGTCAGGGCCTGTTAGCCTGGCTGTAGGTGAGATCATTGATATGGTGATAAGAACCACAGCAAAGGCAGAAATTCACCTTGATAGCTTAGAAACGGGCATATTGCCCAAAGCGTGCATCAATATTTTTCTGTTTTTCATTACATTTAGGCTTATTTGGCAATCATACAAAGTATTTCTTTAGACTTAGTTGGTGTAGGCGACCAAGTAAAAATATTGAACATTTGCATTTCACAGGTTAGAGACAAGTGATGAGATGGTAAGTACAGTAGCAGCCATTCAATATGGCCATTTCCAGTTAAACGCCAGCCGAATGACAGCCCACTTCTATGGGACTCCCAGCAAAATCCCCTTTCAATTTCCTTGCTTATTTTTATTTTATCTTTTTTTATTTACTCTGACTCCACCCTTTCACTAAATTACAGGGTCTGACCAAGAGATGATGCTTCTCTTTAGATCTTAATGTCCACAAATCATGTCAGAATATTTTAGTACAAAGATTGATGTTTAAAAATGAATTGTAGGGGACCAGCCAAGGGCCCTTCAAGGAAAGTGGGGACATTTTGAATGGCTACTAATGTAATAAGATGTTGGTCTGGTTGCCAAAAGGCTATGGAAACAGATTTCTGTTCTTACCTATAGCGACAGTGGCGTTGGATGGAGGAGTTTGCCCTGTAATCGAAGGGTTGACGGTTCAAGCCCCGACTCCGACTTTCATTGTCGTTGTGTCCTTGGGCAAGACACTTCACCTGCATTGTCTACTGATGGTGGTCAGAGGGCCCGGTGGCGCCAGTGTACGGCAGCCTCGCTTCTGTCAGTGAGCCCCAGGGCAGCTGTGGCTACAATGTAGCTTGCCACCATCAGTGTGTGTGTGAATGGGTGAATGAATGTAGTGTAAAGCGCCTTGGTCAAGTCTCCTAACTTGAATAAAGGCGCTATATAAGTACATGCCATTTACCATTTACCATTTACCATAGAGTCACTGAAAAAGAAAGACAGCCATTTCAAATGTAAGATTTCAATCAGGCAATTAGTGATCAACTTTGAAAAACATTTTCTAATTTACAAATGTTAAACTCAATTGTAAATTGTATTTATGAATCCATTATTAAATACTGGAATTTTAAAATGCTTTTTCAAATCCTATTCCCATTTTTTCCATCTTTGAATTTTATATCCTTTTTAAAATTTCCTTTTTTTTTTTTTTGCTTTTCTTTCTCCATTTAACTTTTTTGTAACCCTCATGGTCACTAAGCAAACAGTTGCTCCTTTAGATGTAACCAGCTCTCTGATTGGTTAGAATGCCACACTGGGTTCACTAAATAACCAACAGAGTTGGTTACATCTGAGGAGCGTCAGTAGTGGCCTTTTTTGTTTTGACTCATTGCAGCCAGGCCTGTTGACCTTCTTCAAGCTTTCTGAAGGAGGATTTTTCAACTATAAAATCTCTATATTTTTTCTGTAAAGATTGTTTGTCTGCATAGTGTCTATTTATCCTCATAAACTGTTAAAAAAATGTAGAGATGATGCATAAAAATGTCTTTCAGTCTAAGATAGTATGACTTTAAGCGGTAGTTTAGCAAGTTACTGTCATGGTTTAAAAACCTTTGAGGCTTTTGATTCTCTTTCAGTTTTTAACATAGTTTCTGCTTTGAGTTTTTTTCTAAGTTCTTGAGATATCTGTGAAATTCTAGGTCATGGTCAAACTTGAAAAGTTCAGATTAGGAAACTGGGTGTGAAGTATCCAAGAAGACATTTCGCCTCTCACCCAAGATGCTTCTTCAGTTCTAAATGATGGTGGGGAGCAGAGGCGTAGCTAGATAGGGGTGGCCAATCAATAACCAATGTAGACTGAGGGGTGGCCGACAGCGGATGGGCAACAGAACCTCAGGGTTAATCTACACTGTTCCAACAGGAACAAGTCAACATCAATATTTTCTGAATAAAGACAAACTATACTTTCCTACAGGCTTGAAACAAATAGACACATATATTTAAACGTTCATATTCTCTATAAAAAAGGTATAGTGGGCAAAATTTCTGGGGCAAACATCTATTCCGTTGTCATTACTTACCTACTTTTATCAAAAAAAAATCTGCATAAAATTAATATTTACATGTGCTAATATCTACATTAAATGGATTTTTAAGTTATTATTAAAGCAGTTATTTATCTATGATTTCACTGAAGACTCCTAGATGACTTGCAGAGACACATCATTTTCTCGACCCAATATAATACAACATTTAGTTCTTAAAAGAGCATGAACTCTATATATATATCAACTTTAATGTTAGTATTTTGATGTGCATAATTAACCACATCATTTTAGTTATCAGGTAATTATTATTATATGAAAGATTAAAATGTTATATAAGTTTGAACATTCCCTTTGAGAGTAATACTGCTGACACTGTTTGTATTAGAGGGTGTAAAAAAATGCTAGGGGTGGCTGATGATTGGATAAGGGTGGCCATGGCCACCTCTGTCCCCCCCATCTTGCTCTGATCCCTCCCACTGCATTGGCAGAAGAGGGCACATGGTCATTAAGGGGTTCTGATGGGACGTTAACTCCCTCGTCAGATTGGGTTCAGGCACATGCCTCATTGATGTGTGAGTCAGGGGAGCGCAGGTGAGAGGTGAATCATCCAGGTATTGTTCCTATATGTGTTTTATAAATAGGTGACAGGCATTAGGTCATCCTAATGTTTCTGTTTGTCTTGTTGTAGATGGTTATTAGTTTATGTTTTGCCATACAGGCTACTTTTTCTGTGTTCATGTGTAACAACATGGTTTTCAGCGCTTTTATTCTCGAGTCCTTTTCCTCTCAATTGATTTTTCTTTAGTCCTATCAGCTCGTGTGTCATTTGTAGAAGGATCTTTCAGGTATTTCCTCTCCAGCTCAGTCATGTTCTTTTTGTGTTCTTATTGTTTTCTTTTACTGTCAAGTATAATTAGTCACATCATGTTCACCTGTCAGTCCTGTTTTCACTGCCATTAATTCTTGTAATCCTTTTAACCTATAAACCTGCCTTTGTTTAGATTTGTCAGCTATGTGTCAATTTGCTTTAAGTCTTACACTGTTTTGCATAAAACTACATGTCTGCACTTGGGTCCTAAAATTGTTGACCAGCACTTCTTCTGACCTTCTGTTGATTTTTATTCAAGTTTCTCTTTAGAGTATGGCTGTTTGGCTACTTAAAAAGTAAAAATATTTGTGTATTAGATATAATATGTATTAATCAGCTCTGGGAAGTATTCAGTCTGGGTAGGTGCGGTGAACGAGTAGGTTTAATCCCCACCCACACCCGATTGAATCTGCTCAGTCACTCTATGATAAACAATAAATGGCATCCTTATATGCTAACACAGTGGTCATGTTAGCTATAATACTATTGTCAAATTGGTCAGACTTTCTAAACATTTTGCAAAATGTACAGTACATAACTGAGTAATCATAATGATGCTTCTCCTTTAACATAACTTAAAAGAGCCAAAAATAGGACATCTGGAGCCGCAGATTATCCAAATCTAGTAGGAAGAGAGCCTACAAACATACTCTGCAGATAAATACTCTGTTAAAATCACCTTGTTCACCCTCAAACAAAACTTTCCAGCTCTAAACTTTCTGTTTTTTTTCCATGGTTTGTGATGGCCACCGAGGCTAGAGGTGCTGTTCAAAGTCGTATTCACTGACACGTTAACACAATACTGGTTTCCCTTTGAGATCATAATCTAAGTCATAAATCAGAGTCTAGTGGCTGAAGGCCATCTTCATGTGTGATAAACAACGCTCTGAGAAGCCAAATAATCTTTAGTGGGCGCTGTGCTGTAGAGTTATAACCGTACTGCATACTGAGAGTTTTTTCTTCTTGATGCAGGGTCTAAAGTTTCATTAATGTTTGTTAGTTTGCTTGAGGTGGTTGTTGGTCAGCAGCCAGGCACCTGCAGACTTCCTCATTCAGACGGGTTTAACTGGAATATCCTCTATTTCGTGTTTGAAAAATGTGCATTTTTTGCCTTTAAGGAACAGAAAGATGCTCGTTCCTCTCGACCTAATTTGCACTGGAAAAACAATCGACTAGAAATAAGTAAAAACTTCTTAAACTAAGTGTATTTACCCTTAATTTGAATTGGCAAATGAGATGATTTCCCAATGTAATACATATTTTTACTCTTAAAATAAGATATTTAGATGCAGTGCACTTGAAGTAAGAAAATGCATTTTGAATTTTTCCAGTGTGTTAAGGGTCAATCAACTCCTTTAGTTGTAAAACATATTAAGAATGTTATACATTACAGCTGCTCCTGCTGATTAAAGTGGCTAAACGCTTGAGGTGACAGACAGGTGCCACTTGGTGATTTACCCAATCAGCTCGAAGAATTGCTTTGAATGTCCCTCCCATTTATGAAAGCTTTCTTCGTAAGGCTTTCCAGATTAATACTGTGTAGATTTTTTAATAGGATTACACATATCAATCTGGTTACGGTAATTAAAAAGACCTTCAGAAACCCTGAAAAACTACAGAGCAGAATATGCATTGTGTGGAATTGTAGTGAATTTAAAACAATAATGTCTTTTGTAAACGAAAAAAATCCTGAACTTTCAAGTGTAAAATATATTGCTATAAAGTCTGTATTGTAGATACCCAGAGCAAACTATGTGCAGAAACCAACTTGTCTGGACATCTTTTGGATTTGTGCAGCAGAATGTTTCACCAGGTCACCGCATCCATCTGCTTCTCAAAAACTCACCTTCTACCCTCAGGATGACCTTCACTCTGTGCTCCCCTCCTGAGGTCTTCACATGACACCTGTACGTGCCCCTGTCTTTGGGGACGCTTCTCCTCAGGATCAGGGTGGCGTTTCCATCAGAAATCTGCTGTGGAGAGATGGATGCTCGTTCGGCCAGCTGGTCCAGCTCAAAGCTTTCCTTGCTGCTGTTTCTGTCGAATCTATACAGCAGAGTGTTCTGTTTGAACCACTCCACGGTTTCGTCCCTGCTTGGCTGAAAGGTGCAGGGCAGCACGCAGTCCTGTGAGTTGAGGCAGGTCACAACAACATCTGAAACAAAACATGAAGCGCTTAGTAAGAGGCTTTTGTGAGACGGAGGATATCAGCTAACAAGAGAGTTTCACAGCTTCAGAGTTGAGTTTCTCCATTTTCACAGCAGAATTGTTGCTCCGTAATGTGAGAACTAAAAACTTTTTAGAGTAGAAGGAAGGACAGTTTCTTGCAGGTGGTATAATAAGTTTATTTTTTAAATCAGGTTCTATTGGATTTTCAGCCAGAACTATCATCATATAGTTTTTAATTTCCTCCCTTTTCAGCTCTGCTTCTTCTTTCTCCCTTTCTGATCTCTCCCACTACTTGAGCGGCTCACTGCATCTCTGGAGGGTCACATGATTGGAAGGATGCCTGTATTTGGAAAGTAGGGAGCAGAAGTTGATGCTGTATTGTATCACGATTTGTTGTTGGCCTTTGCTGTTTGGGGCCCCAAGCGATTGCTTTTTTGCCTGTATAGTAAGTCTGCCCCTGATTGTCCCTCCACCTGTGTTGCTGATAGTAATAATCTGTCTTTCTTGCTGTTTGCTGTTTTATTGAAGTTATGCAACAGGAACGATGACTACTGGTACCAGAAAATAAAATAACTTTGACTGTTTGCAGCTGCAAAGATGATCAAGATGCCAGAGTGTTTGTTCTTCCAAGTCCTCAGATTATTGATAGAGCCTGACAATTGTTAAGTTTTCTTTTGGATAAACATAACTTAAATAAATCCATTCTAAACCATTCATGGTGACAACAGCACATCCTAATAGAGCTACCCGCACCATATGTAACTGCTATTATTTGCTACATCTTAGATTGTCTGCAACATGCCACTAATTGTGCAAGTTAGTGATCCTGATATAAGTTGACCAGGGCTTTAGTTGTGAACATAGATTTCAGGTTACACATATACCGTTACACATATACCAATAACATCAGGTTTGTTTGGGGAACAGTTTAGAGCCGCTCTAGTGAGTAATTTCTGGTTAAGAAGCACATGATCTGTGTGTAAAGAAAAGCTGAGTTTTTGCCCGGAGCACAGCCGTAGTTATGGCCACACTCTGCAGATATTAATCTTCCATGTTTCTGATGAGACGCGTAGGACAAACTATTGGAAATTCTTTTAACATCATTGTCACATAAAGTGTCCCAGAACGCTGTGTTCTTCCAGAACAGTTTATGTGCTTTTTCCTCAATCGTTGTTCTACGTCCAAAATAACCATGAAAGTTCCTCCGACCCTACGTAGATGGCCCAGTCCACGTGTGCCTTTAGGATAAGATCATTTCAGACCAACATACCTCTGAAATGCAATAACTCTTCCTCTAAGAGGATAAGTGGACCCGGGCCAAACCACCTTACTGCTCTCCATACCACAGCTGAGCTCCTCTCTGCAAGTGTCTAATGTTCATGCAATCATCCAACCATATCAGTGCTGTTACTCTACTCCAGCTGCTCCTGCTTCTGCACTAAGGAGGTCATGTGAGCACAGTATTCTTTGCGAGGAGTGATTCAAGATACAGAAATAAATCATCAATGTTTCTGTTGATGTGTAGAACAGATAAGACAAAGGCTTTAAAGACTGATATCGATCCGGGGCATCAGGGCTTGTATTCCTTTGATAATGGATTTGAAGGAAGCAAAGTATCTCTCCAGTACCTCTTCTACACTTAGATATGCCCTATGCCAATAAATCTCTGACAGAATCATACTCAAATAATATCACAAAGAGAACTGAGAACAATGCCATCAGCAACAGAGTAATAAAGTCCAGAGAAACAGGCTGCAGCAGTTTGGCTGCATCTACAGGATGAAAACGGCTGCAGTCCATAGAGTCCTTCCTATGCAACACAGAAGAAATGAGCAAAGCAAAGTCAGGACAAGCTAAAGGCTCCGGGTCTTAACCTCGGTCAGGTAGAGAGGATCCCAGTGGAGAACATCCAGAAGGACACCGGCTGATCTACAGTGATACTAAAGCATCGTTTTGGTTCAGAGTAACTCATTCAAATTCCCCGTCCTTCTATGATCCAAGGTTAAGAGGAGAAACAAATGCTGATCAGTTTATCTAGCTTTTTTAAAGGTGTTTCCTTTATTGGGGAAGCATGGGGAGCAGAGCATTCAGCCGCTCTGCCCCCCGCCTCTGGAACTCTCTACCACCCCAACTTCGAAATACGGACTCAATTCTCCATTTTAAAATACAACTCAAAACCCATCTGTTCAAGATTGCTTATTCTCTTTAAAAATATCAATTTCACTGTCACAGCCTCTGTATTTTTAAATGTTTTTAAATGTTTTTATAATTATAATTTTTATTTTTTCTGGCACTTTTTGTTTTGTACGGTGACCTTGAGTGTCCAGAAAGGCGCCTTTTTAAATAAAATGTATTATTATTATTATTATACCGGGAGATAAGGTTCCCAGGGTTTTGGTTTTCTTCTGTTCGATTGAAAAAAAAAGGGGTAATTATAATGACCTAATAAGGAGATAGTAATACTACTGCTTTTGTTGACACAATTACCTAAAATGAAAGTAAAGAAGCAGAAATTAAACTATATCTGAACTTTCTAAAGAGGAATTTCCGAGAATGAAACCAACCGACCTTTCATTTTCCTGGAAAGGGAAGGAATGTGGCATTTTCACAAAGTTCAAATTACATTTAGAGAACTTTTAACAGCAAATAGAATTCAGAGAAAATTCATTATTTTAAAAGAAACACAATTAAATGAACAAAAACAAAAAGGAGGGAACTTTAAAACCTAGACAATGGAATAAAGTAAGAGTGAGATCATGGTTCCTATGTTCAGCCAAACCTGGAAGCTTTAAATCTGAGTCAATGTGAATGATTGTTACTGAGTTAATAAGGAAGCAAATATCCACAAAGCAAGCTCAGATTCCCTGAGGTGTAATCATTTATCTTTGGAAGTTAGTCAGAAGTCCATAAAACACAGATAGTTAATTATTAGACGTAAATTCACGGTGATAAACCTTAATCATCCCTTAATATATTGATTAAGTTACTGTAATTTTTAAGGTTTTACAGAGTAACGAAATAGAGGAAATGATGCATGCTTTTATACATGCATGCTTTTTTTATCTAAAAAGTATAATGTCCATCTGTATTTGTCCTCCATGATCCTTTTTAATGTAGAAATGTCTTATGCTGCATGACAGCTGCATATCTATTGACAATGCTACAGAATCTTCAGAAATGATTGGTGTCTCATTCCTTCAAAAAATGGATAGTGTGTATCTTTAAGCAGTCTTGCCACACATTCTCAGTCTGTACTATACTTTAACCCCACTGCAAAAAACTGAAATCTAAATATATGAATTGAGGAGCTAAGTCAAATACTTTGCCATCAGAATAATACAATTTACATTTAAAGCTACAGTGTGTAATTTTCAGCGACATCTAAGGTCCAGACTGCAGACCGCAGCAACATGTACATCTCCCCCCCACCGCTTCTCCCCCCCAACAGTACGGCGAGCGTTACGGGACAAAATGTCTTCCACGACGTCCGCATCACCTACCTTCTCAAGTGATGAGGTTTGTTTACATAGATAATTTTACAGATAGTATTTCATTAGTCTGTGTAGGGTATAGATTTCAGTACCGTCTCAGTTCATCTCTTCAACTTGCCGTAGTTACTTTCGAGCTTAATGGGCGATCTCGCAATCGCTAGGTTGTTGGCTCTGCGCTGCCGTAGCGCAAAGATGTCTGCCTCCATGGCTGCGAGACCCGCTCCTATGTAATTATAAATAACGAATTCTAAGGCAACGCAAATATTAAGGTTAAGAGGCTGAGCTTGTAGATGATGATAAATAACATAGTTATGTATAATATATTACATTTCTGACTGTATATCCCTGTAATTATTACACACTGTAGCTTTAAAATGTGAAAAAAAAACAATTAGCATTGTCTTATTTCAAGTGCATATAATCTAATTATCATTTTTTAAAGCTACAGTGTGTAACTTTTAGCGACATCTGGCGGTCAGACTGCAGACTGCAGCAACATGAACATCTCCCCCCACCGCTTCTCCCCCCCAAAAGTACGGCGAGCGTTACGGGACAAAATGTCTTCCAAGACGTCCGCATCACCTACCTTCTCAATGATGAGGTTTGTTTACATAGATAATTTTACAGATAGTATTTCATTAGTCTGTGTAGGGTATAGATTTCATGTAGACTTAAGATAATAAATATACCCGTTATTTTTTCTACATCGTTGTGACGTTTTGGCGATCTCGCAATCGCTAGTTTGTTGGCTCTGCGCTGCCGTAGCGCAAAGATGTCTGCCTCCATGGCTGCGAGACCCGCTCCTATGTAATTATAAATAACGAATTCCAAGGCAACGCAAATATTATGGTTAAAAGGCTGAGCTCATAGATGATGATAAAATAACATAGTTATGTATAATATATTACATTTCTGACTGTATATCCCTGTAATTATTACACACTGTAGCTTTAAGATTAAAAACACTCCATTCGCAGTATAGGCCATTCCAGGTAAGGCTCTCATCTACTATGGTACCGGTACATTGCTGGCCTTGTAAGGAACCTATAAGCCGATTACAGAAACAACGGTTCAGTCAGAGATGGCAAAAGTACTCACTTTCCGTACTTGAGTAAAAGTACAGATACTTGTGTTAAAAAATACTCTGATAAAAGTGGAAGTACTGATTAAACTTATTTACTCAAGTAAAAGTAACAAAGTACAGGCTTGTAAATTTACTTAAAGTATAAAAGTAAAAGTAGAAACCACTTTTTTCATGCCGTTGCCTACATTTTAAATGGATGTCTGCTAATAGGACTAGATGTTGGGATCTGGAGATCTACCACCTGTCTCCAGCAGAGAGCGCCGTGGGTTGGAGCCCTCAGCACACCTGAGGATCATCAGCCCATCAGGAGACCTTCTACATAAGCAGCAGTCAGACCTTCCTTCAACGCCGCAGTGTTGACCAAGTTTGGTTAGCGAACCTGAGCCTCTGTTAATCTTGAGAGAATCTTAGTTGGCTCTAGAGAGAATCTAGATTCTAACCTGCCTCTGTCCTCTTTGCTCACAGAAAACCCGACTGAAGTCTGAAGCTCTGGATGAGCTTTGCCTGGAAACCTGCCTGCCTGCCCAAGGAAGCCAAACCTGAAGATATCAGTCTGGATTCCTCCACCAGCTCTCAAGGAAGAGCTAGGAAACCAAGTCAAGGTCTGAAACTCACAAACCAGAAGCTAGACGCTGCTGCTGCTGAGCTCTCTGCTGAATCTACAGTCTCTGGACCCAACGGGTTCCCCCTCTCAAAGGGATCTGCCAGAACCTCATCAAGGTACATTCTGAATAAACACACTTGACAAACCATCGGAGCTACCTGGCTAATCAAACTATCCATCTCTGCAGATATCAGTGATTCCAGTCCCGGACCTTTACCAGAACCAGTTCATATTACTCTGTGTGTGTTCCCTCAATAAACTCTGTTAAACTTTTACTCAGCTTCGTGTGGTGTTCTGCATGTGGGTTAAGTCTCTTAAGCCAATCATGACACTAGATCTCCGTTGTGTTCATTTTCAATCATCTCGTCGTCCATACTACTATGCTAACAAAACTAAAGTAACGAGCCAATTATTTTAAAATGTAAGGAGTAGAAGTAAAAAGTTGCCATAAAAATAAGTAGTAAAGTAAAGTAAAAATATCAGAAAAATCTACTTGAGTACAGTAATGAATATTTGTACTTTGTTACTTCCCATCTCTGGGTTCAGTACAGGTTACCGAAAAATTGGTCAATGTTTTGATTTTTTTATGGGATGCCACAGTGTCAAGGTACTTAGGTGAACAAAAATAGAAAAGAGATATAATGTAGTAATACTTTTGTTTATATTACAACATAAAAAGATTTTGCAAACTCTGTATTTTCTCTTTTTCTTGGTCTGAAAGCATTCATTAACAAGAGAAGGAAGAAAGCCCAAACACTCCATAATAGTGAAAGAAAACATCAAAGAAGCTTATGGGTTTTGTTTATGAGGTTCATCTAAATATTGCAGTAGTTTTTAATTCAACTCACTGAGAGAGCATGAGCCCAAATTAACCTCTGTTCACTCCTGAATGGCACCTCCACCATGTTTCATAGTGGATGAGCCTAATGGACTGAAAAGAACTCATGGAGAAGTTTAAAGCTTGGGATATTATTGACGAACCTACAGTATGTTTGAGATCGGCCTGTTTTTCAGTGTAGTCCTGTTTCTCTGACTGTGACTATCTGGATGTGCTCTCTTCATCCTCTGACGTGGGAGCTGGCTCACACCTCGTCTGCCTGGCTGTGTGCAAGGGCGTAGGAATATGTTTACAATTGGGGGGGACACATGTCGGAAATCTGAGATTCGTAAATATTCAACAAAAACATATCTTAAGTACGCTACTTTAAAAAAGGCTATTTAATCTTTTACTTTATTCCTTTATAAATGTGTCTTGCAAAAATAATGCATTTAAAATTTACATAATGCATTTGTTCATAAGATGTGAGCATATCACCAAACAAAATGACTGGAGTCTTTTATTAAGCAAAGGGAGATGTCTTTCTAGGGCTTCAGCCCTTGGCATGTTTAGTGTCCGCATACGCATTAGAAAATCAAATATTTCAGTTGGATTAAAAACAATTCAGTGGGTCACACAAGTTTGATATGTTTTCTTTTGTCAAACTTGCAATAATGGTCAAAAATGAATTTATATAGGTTGACTGACAGAGGGAGCTGACAGTGTGTTGAAGAATTATGGACAGGGCGCTTTGAAGCATCTGGTTCAAAAACGCATTCTGAACCTTTGGTAGAAATTCATCCATCCTTCCATTTTCTGTACACCCTGTCCCTTAGTGGGGTCGGGAGGTGCTGGTGCGGGGTCCACCCTAGACAGGTGGCCAGGCCGACCAGACCTTTGGTAGAAATGGCGCCTTTAATTCCAGTTTGCAGTACAGAACAGAGAAAACTACAGATTTGTCAATGTTGTGTTAATCTGTTTATAGTCTAAAAAGAGGAGCCAGCAGTTTATCTGAGGAAATAAAGATGTAGAAGTTAATCAGTTGGTTAATTAGTGGTTGTGCATCAGTCCACTGCACAACCAATGCGGCCGCCGCTGCTAAGAATTAAAATTAACTCTCCCTTTGGTTTTAACTAACGATCAGGAGCACGGCAGGTATAACATTTGTCCATTTCGGCGAATCAAAACCACGCAAAAAATAAAAAATCCTCATAAAACGCACGCCCAGACCGGGCTAATTTCAACACCTGTGTTGCCCTTGTGTTGTGTGACTGTTACTCACACTGACGTTTCTCTTTTTAAAAAAGCTGAGTAAGTCCTGCTGCTGTTTCAGCCTTTTAGCTGGTGGTGGCATTGTACTGAAATGAGATATATAAAAAAAAAAACATTTTGGCTAGCGTAGCAAACGTCTAGAGAAAGTTAGCAGTTAAATATTGGATGAGTGATCAGCCCAACACTACGGAAGAGGATTAGGGCCACTGGAAAAAAAAAAGGTTAAGTGATTTTTAAATTTTATTTCAGTTTAATACGGGAAAAAGTCAGAATTCTGAGAAAAAAGTCAGAATTCTGACTTTAATCTCAGAATTCTGACTTTTAATCTCATAATTTTGGATCTTAATGTAGAAGGGCACCATGAAGGAAGAGATGTGGAGCACTCAGCTTCACTGACAAAGATGTGAGTTGTTTGAGAGGGCCAGTGACACATTGGTGGAAAATGATGCAATTAGGCAACTTTTTACGTGCCCGAGGGTCCCCTCATTAATGGAGGAGCAGAAGGTCATTAAAACAAGAGAGCTAGTCTCTAAAACAGCTATGGCTATGGCTTGATGCTGACATGTTAGTTATCTGTCAGAATTCTGAGAAAAAAGTCAGAATTCTGAGATTAAAGTCAGAATTTTGAGAAAAAAGTCAGAAGAAAAAAGTCAGATTTCTGAGATTAAAGTCAGAATTCTGAGAAAAAAGTCAGAATTCTGAGATTTAAGTCAGAATTTTGAGAAAAAAGTCAGAAGAAAAAAGTCAGATTTCTGAGATTAAAGTCAGAATTCTGACTTTTTTCTCAGAATTCTGACTTTAATCTCAGAATTCTGACTTTAATCTCAGAATTCTGACTTTTTTCTTCTGACTTTTTTCTCAAAATTCTGACTTTAATCTCAGAATTCTGACTTTTTCCCCATGTTAAATTTAAAAAAAATAAAAAATCAGTTAACTTCTTTTTTTTTTCAGTGGCCCTAATCCTCTTCCGTACAGGACTAAGATGACTAAACCAAAAAGATTCAGTTTCTATATATGAAAGTGAACTGACAACAAGAGGTTATAAATAGGCAATATTCATAGCAGCTTTCCGACAGACCATTTTACCTCATTCACAAGTTTCTGACTTCTGTATCGCTGTTTCCCTCCCTTCTGAGTGCTCAAACACTCAGCAGTTCAGAGAGGGGAGGGGGAGTACAGTGACGTAACGCTATGCTGCGACTTCAAAATAAAAGCACGCTAGTTAAAAAAATGTCAAAATCTAATATTTTGCGTTACAATTTTTTGGGGGGGACATTTCCACCTGGCTTTTATATTGGGGGGGACATGTCCCCCCCGTCCCCCCCGCTTCCTACGCCGCTGCTGTGTGTTTCCTGGACAGTTGCTTTTTGTGTCTCTGCTTCCGTCTCCTTGAACCCCAGTCGGCCTCAGCAGATGGCCGCTCACACTGAGCCTGGTTCTGCTGGAGGTTTCTTCCTGTTGAAAGGGTGTTTTTCTTCTCCACTGTCTCTACAAGCATGCTCAGTGAGTGAGATTGCCTTGGAGTCAAAGAGTCGATGCAAATCATCTGGTTTTCCTTAGAAAACTTTGAATCAATTTGGCTGGATGGTCTGGTAAACTATAAAGTGCCTTAAGATGACATGTGTTGTGAATTGGCGCTATAGAAATAAACTGAATTGAATTGAATGGATTATGTTCATGTCTGGGTAGATCTGTTTGCCCATCTTCTTTCCATGTTTAGATGATGGACTAAACAGAACTCGTGAAGAAGTTCAAAGCTGGGGATGTTATTGAAGAACCTAACCCTGCTTTAAACTTCGCCAAAGCATTTTTCATGAGCTGTGTGCTGTATCTCTCGGTCTTAATGATGCCAGCTGTTTTATTTTCTCCAATAAACACATAAAGGCCAGGAACAAAGCATCTCGATTACTTTTGTTATCAAATTAAAAACAGACGGCCTTGAATTTCTAAGCAGGTGACCTCTGATGACAAAACTGGCTTTTTATTTAAGGCAATGGGAGGAAACTGGGCTGAATGGGTCTAAAGAAGGATTAGGCACTAATACTTTTAAAAGGACATGAAATCTTAATAGGTGGTAAGAACTACATGAAGAACACATCAGAGAACGGTCTGAAATCAACAGATGGAAAATAAACCCAAACCTTCCTCTCTCATATGTTCCATTACATGTTAATAGCTGTCATGTTATCTAAGTGTAATAAAACCAAGTGACATAATATCATATAGACTGCAGAGTTTAAACTGAAATATTAGCATATTAACAACTTGTCTGAACTTGATTGTTTTCAGATGAATCAGCAAGTCAGGTAAAAATGCCAGTTAGATGATTAAAGGCTTGGCGGTAGATAAAAAAAACTCAAGTTTTTTTACTTCCTCTATGTTTAATAGAGCTCAACTGTCGTTATCATGTACAGGTTATTTAAGTCCTTTTTAAATTAAGTCAGTGTGTAAAACAGAGCAACTGAGCTTCAATAGCACATCAAGTGAAAGGAAGCCAGTGAAATGTTAATTAATTTGAGTTTTCTCAAAAAGGGCATTGATTTAAGATCAAAGCAAATAAAGTACGGAGATCATTAAAGATCCTTTAGGAAAGTTTTCATTTTTATTAGTTCTTCAGAGGATCATATCTGCTGGTTATGTCCCCAATGCCTAACCATAGGTCAGGGTAGTTCCTTTAGACCGAGCGGCTCAGCACGCCCACACACTTCCAGCACCCATTGACCACAATACATCAGTCAGACACCCCCTAAACGGCTGGTTATCCTCTCGCACCAGTGTGTCGCAGTGAGCTTGTCGCAGATATGTTTGATTTATGCCCAACATTGAAGCGTCGATTGTGCTATGTTACTCCGTGCCACAATGCAAGAAGGAAAATCAGGAACTAGCTGTGGGTCTGGATACGGCCGAGGCGGTGAGGAAGTGGGGGCAAGTTTGTGTGAAAAGAGAGGGACATGAGGGGGAAAAAGAGCGGGGATCCAGGTAGAAAAAGGGTGCCATCATTCCTGCGCACCTCGCATCTTCTCGCTGGTTTAAACTTAACGAGTCATTTTCCACAATGTTGGTCACACAAGCAGCACAAGCCGGTAAGGTACCAAACAGAGGCCTCCTGTCCACAGTCACCTACAATTTGGCAGAGGTGCACCAGACTGTCTGCGGAAGGGGTGGGGGCACATTTGCATTCACTGCGACACACACGCAGACCACCTGGTTTCTGTGCATAAATTAGTTGTTATGATAGCCATCAAAGACCTCTGAGATAAACTTATACTCTCCCTGTCCCTTCCAAACTAGCATGGGCACAATATTAGGAGCCATATAATTTTTTTCTTTTTTTTGCCATGGTTAACTCAGGGGGGTCAACATCCATTAGAAAGATTCATATGTATTTCAAGCGGGGTCACGAGGAAACCTTTCCAGCTGTCTAAAGGTGAGAAGCGGGGTGCACCCTGAACAGGTCGCCAGTCCAACAAAAAAGACAAACAACCATTCGCAAACACTCACACCTAAGAAAAATTTAGAGAAAACAATTAACCTAACAGTCATGTTTTGGGACTGTGGTAGGAAGCCGGAGTACCCAGAGAGAACCCACACATGCATAGGGAGAACATGCTAACTCCATGCAGAGAGACCCCAGAACAGGAATCGTGCCCGGGTCTTCTTGCTGCAAGGCAGCAGTGCTATCCACTGCACCACTGAGCAGACCACTTCCGTTGGAAATAACTTGTTTCTAAATCATTTGATGTTTACTTCAAAAACAGGGATGTCTGAAATGAAGATAAAATAACTAAACACAGGGAAAAGCAACTAAAACCTGTTGAAATGATCTGTCCATGCAGCGAGACATTTTTACCTGACAAAATTTCTTGATTTTGATTATCAAAGCTAAAAATAAATAATTAGAAATGTTATCTGAAAATGTTATCTGAAAACAAGAAAATGACAGTATCTAACCTTTGTAAACCTTGAAGAGATTTAAGCATGTTGCACACTATAGGGATAACTGTAAGCAGAAATCTGCCTCACAGCAGTACTTCCTGATCAGAGAAAGTTGGCATGTTGATAACTGGGCAGGCGCAGCGCAGTTACAGTAGGTGCTTCCTGGAAAGTGTGGGTGATCACTGCTTTGCGATTCCCGCTCTTTTTCCAGGACAGGGAGGGGCTGATCTCTGAGGGCAGAGTTCATAAGGACTACTCAGACAAGCATTAATTATATGATGTACAACTTTGTGTGTGATTTAAATAAAGAAATAAAGGAGATACAGTGGGGCAAAAAAGTATTTAGTCAGCCACCAATAGTGCAAGTTCTCCCACTTAAAAAGATGAGAGAGGCCGGTAATTTTCATCATAGATATAACTCAATTATGAGAGACAAGATGAGAAAAAAAATCCAGAAAATCACATTGTCTGATTTTTAAAGAATTTATTTGCAAAATATGGTGGAAAATAAGTATTTGGTCAGTTACAAACAAGCAAGATTTCTGGCTCTCACAGACCTGTAACTTCTTCTGTAAGAAGCTCCTCTGTCCTCCACTCGTTACCTTCATTAATGGCACCTGTTTGAACCCGTTATCAGTATAAAAGACACCTGTCCACAACCTCAAACAGTCACACTCTAAACTCCACCATGGCCAAAACTAGAGAGCTGTCAAAGGACACCTGAAACAAAATTATAGACCTGCACCAGGCTGGGAAGTCTGAATCTGCAATAGGTAAACAGCTTGGTGTGAAGAAATCAACTGTGGGATCAATTATTAGAAAATGGAAAACATACAAGACCACTGGTAATCTTCGCGATTTGGGGCTCCACGCAAGATCTCACCCCGTGGGGTCAAAATGATCACAAGAACGGTGAGTAAAAATCCCAGAACCACACGGGGGGACCTAGTGAATGACCTGCAGAGAGCTGGGACCAAAGTAACAAAGGCTACCATCAGTAACACACTACGCCGCCAGGGACTCAAATCCTGCAGTGCCAGACGTGTCCCCCTGCTTAAGCCAGTACATGTCAAGGCCCGTCTCAAGTTTGCTAGAGAGCATTTGGATGATCCAGACGATGACTGGGAGAATATCATATGGTCAGATGAAACCAAAATAGAACTTTTTGGTAAAAACTCTACTCGTCGTGTTTGGAGGAGAGAGAATGCTGAGTTGCATCCAAAGAACACCATACCTACAGTGAAGCATGGGGGTGGAAACATCATGCTTTGGGGCTGTTTTCCTGCTAAGGGACCAGGATGACTGATCCGTGTGAAGGAAAGAATGAATGGGGCCATGAATCGTCAAATTTTGAGTGAAAACCTCCTTCCATCGGCAAGGGCATTGAAGATGAAACGTGGCTGGGTCTTTCAGCATGACAATGATCCCAAACACACCGCCCGGGTAACGAAGGAGTGGCTTCGTAAGAAGCATTTCAAGGTCCTGGAGTGGCCTAGCCAGTCTCCAGATCTCAACCCCATAGAAAATCTTTGGAGGGAGTTGAAAGTCCGTGTTGCCCAGCGACAGCCCCAGAACATCACTGCTCTAGAGGAGATCTGCATGGAGGAATGGGCCAAAATACCAGCAACAGTGTGTGAAAACCTTGTGAAGACTTACAGAAAAGGTTTGATCTCTGTCATTGCCAACAAAGGGTATATTACAAAGTATTGAGATGAACTTTTGTTATTGACCAAATACTTATTTTCCACCATATTTTGCAAATAAATTCTTTAAAATTCAGACAATGTGATTTTCTGGATTTTTTTTTCTCATTTTGTCTCTCATAGTTAAGGTATATCTATGATGAAAATTACCGGCCTCTCTCATCGTTTTGAGTGGGAGAACTTGCACTATTGGTGGCTGACTAAATACTTTTTTGCCCCACTGTACTGTAACACTCTAATAAGCTGTTGCTGTATTCATTAACCTGTTTCTGCCAATTATTATAAATACGCTGCAGTGGCTTTTAAAGTTCTGCACTACATTTTATTAATCCTCTTTTTTTCCTGTTAAACCTAACTGGGGATGATTTTGCATTAACCCCTTTGTTTCCAGTATTGCATTAACAGCATGATTGCAGCATGTTTCATGTGAACACATGAATGACCGCAGGGCCGTCTCCCTCCCCTCCCAGCATGTTTTACTGCTGCTGCAATCTCTCAGCTCTGCTTTCCCGTTCTTCCTGTCGTAACTACAGCTTTATATCCGACTCCTGACTCAGAGAAAAACTATTCATTGAAGCAAAGCAGCTGTTTCCAGAATCTGTGGCACTGGGGTGTTAATTTAAACGTCTGGAATAAGGTTTGGCAGCCAGGCTGTGAAACGGCGGCTTTCAGGAAGATGACGACACTTTTCTCTGAGAGGTTTTTACATTTATTAGCATTAGTGTGGATAATTAAAGATTACTATGTTTGTAATTATGAGTGACGCCTGAACAAACTCTATCTTTTATTTCAGATAATCCTTATTTTAGATAATCTGGTTTAGTTAGGCCAGAAATCTTCAGGAAAGCCAGAATATGTTGAACCTGTTCTGAAGTACAGAGATGGGTAGGTCGGTTAATTAAAATAACAATAACAGCTTAAAGGATATTACCTAAACTCCTTGATCACTGCATCCATTATCCATTGGATTTGTGGCCACCTGCTTATTGAATCTGATGCAGAAATAGAGTAAAGGATACATAAAAATAAAGTTCTCCAAAGTTTGAGTTATTCTTCCATTAAACATATCTTTGAAAATCCAGCTTCTTGCTGCAATAAAAAAAGCTGAAACAAAGATCTGACATCTGATCCATGTGCAGATGTCTGAGATTAAGGTGGCTGCTGGTTTTATTGGAGAGGAAAAACTAGCTGGTATACGATACCCGCAAAGAAACTATTCAGTCGCGAGTCACTTTTCTTTGTGATTCAAGCATGCACTTCTGCACGTACATGGAGCCCAGCCGAGGATGGGGCAAAGCGGTAGAAGGGAGCTGCCAGGAAAAAAAGACATAGAAGGAACTCCTTTGGTTTCTTTGTAAGAGTGGGAATAGTTTGGTATTAGTTATTAGCAGGAACTTAGCTCCATGTTTTCCAGTGAGGCATCAAAGTGAGTCACCATCCCTGGTCCCAGCATGTGGAAACCAGCTCACCTTAGTGGAATCAAGCAAGTTTCAATGTGCTTTGGCACACATTTCTCCAGTATTAAGAAATAGATGTTTGCCATTAAGGATAGTAATAGTAAATTCTGATGTAAATTGAAGTTAATAATGAAAACATAGCTTAAGAAAAATCGAATTTCTGCTTTTATTCTTTAAAGTGTTATGCAATGATTGCATTTTTTTTCATTTGTCCTTTTCTATCTCCTTTTTCCTCCAATCTTTACCCATGATTGTTTAGAGGTTGAAGTTAGCTCAGCTGTTTGCAGCAGTTAGATAATATTTTCCAACCTTTCCTCCAGCTGGATCTAAGTATTGGACTCAGACTAAAGGGGGAACATTCTTCCCTGTTACAGGAGTCCCATAATTGCAGCTTAAGGTACATCGATTCTCCTTTTCTTCTTTGGTTATCTGGAATGAGTATCAGGTTCTGCAAAGAAAGCCTTCAGTCTTTTAAGTCTCTTCTAACATCCCCCTGTAGCTGGATCAGTTCAGCTTGTTGGACAAAGAAGCGTTTGTGTCTCACCTGGAGTTTTTTCCTGCGTAGCTGAGCTGATCAGCAGAAGAAGGCAGGCCCAGGTGAATATCGCTGACATGGTTTCCTTTCAGCTGCAGGCATTTAAAGCACAGACTGTGATGACACGTAGAAACTCATACAGGCTGGAACTCCGTCCACACTCCCTCCTCTCTGATGCCTCCAAATGAAGTTTCCCACTTGTGGCAGGTTTGTCCTTGGATCTCTCTGGGTGGTTTCATATCACAGACAAATAAAAGGTACAAGGAAGGGGGGGAAACATAATTACAGACATTCTTGATGACATTGACAAAGAAAGATATGCAATTTAAGAAGAAATCCCCTTTAATCCTCTGAGTGGAAAGGATTATGACATGGTTTTCTCTTTAAACTTATAGTTATTACCTTCATGGGACTTTCTCTCAGTGGCTTTAAAAATAACCTGCTCCTTTTTGTCCTCAGACAATTCCTTTTACTCTAATCTCCTGTATTTATCTGTTTCTTTTATCTGCCGATGGGTTTGGTATGTTTAAAGCAGGACAATGCTCCTGTCTGTCAAACCCTTTTAGACTATCTCCACACCATCTTTATTCTTTAAACCAAACTGAGGTGAAACTGAGGGCATGCTTCAAAGGCTGTAAGGAAACATGTGCAGTCAATCAGTTTTAAAGGTCCAGGAAGTTTACTGGAGCTTCTCTGAAACACGCAGGAGGGGGAAGAGCGTGACTCCGTCTGGAGTACGTGATGAAATGTGGTGACAGTTTGCAGAGGGTGTCATTGTCAGAGTTTTCATGTTTATCCTGGATTCTTCCTGCATTAGATCTGAAGACAATCACCTCTTAACATGCTTTGAACTGCTGAAGAAGCTCATTATGTCTCATTATGACTAATCTCTGCTGGCTGAAAAAAGGAGGAATACTTGGCTCTTATCCTGTAAATTATGCTGGTAGTATTTTACTATACATATCATGTGCGCAACAAATACACAACTTTTTCAGGTTCATTTCAGACAATAAAAGTTCACTTACTGGAAAAAACATCCCAACATGCTGAAATGTTCATTAGAATCTCAAACTTCCGGGTATCTATAAATGTTTTATTTCATAGATCAACACAAATGAGGACAGAAGAGTAAAGGAAGGAAATTATGGATTGATCTTTATTCCAATATTGTTAGAAATTATAAAAGTTGTTGGAAATAAAAATTCAAAAAAAAAAAAAATTGAATGAAAAAAATAAAAAATGTTTTTGAGAGTCGCTTTGCTGTTTGCTCAGAATTTTTTTTCAAATCATTATTTTCTTGTTTTATTTTTATATTTATTACATATTACATGATGTCAAATTTATTTTATAAATATTTCATATATTTATTTTATTTTATGCTTTCAAATTTTCCTTCGTCGGATTGAGTTTTAAGTATCAAGTTTTTTTTCAAAGAGCTTTTTACAGAATTTCATTTCGGAGGGATTTTCTTCATAGTGAGGAAAGATTTTCTATCGGTTTCTATTGGATGTCAGCAAGAACAACATTGATTGGTCAAAAGCCCGTGTTTGCATTGGGCAAACACGGGCTTTTGACTCAAACACCAACAAACACAGAATGTGATCTATAAGAGACTATTTGAAGAGAATGTAAATTCATAAAAACTTGACCTGAAAAAGAAAATTTTAAATATATGTATTTTAAATATAAAATAGGACAAAATATAATTTAGAATCTAAAAATAGAATCTAAGAAAACAATAGAACTTCTTTTGATTAAAAACGTTTTTTGAATTTTCCTTTCTGGATTGCATTATCTTCAAATGTTCTTTTACGTTTTCCTTGATAGCAGCAACCATGGAACAAAATTAACTCCACTGAAAATCAACCAACATTTAAAATTGCCTTTAAATAATAGCTGAATTTGTTTGTTTTTTTAATCCCCGTTATCTGATGCCTCTAAATGAAGCAGCCAGCTGCCTTCAGAAGCAATAAAAGATGTTTTGTAAAGGCCACATATTGTTGCTGAACAACATCAGAGAGCAAACAGAAATGTTGCCACAGCTGCAAACCTGCCAAGGCATAGACATCTGTTCCAAAGTGACACATAAAACAAGGATAGCATTCTTAAAAGGAGCAGCAATGAAGCACATTTACACTGGAGGAGATGCAGAGATCCACAGCTCATGGAAAGGATGTACACTAGACATGCAGTTAACAGATCTGACTCTGCAACAAAGTCGTTAAGATGAAGAAAACATTGAATGGAAAGATGAAGAAAATGGGACCAAATCTAACTATTTAGAGAAAGTAACACTGTGCATCACAGTAAAATCCTATAGACGGGGGGGGGGGGTACAAAATAAAACCACAGATATGGAAAACCACAGATATGGTGAAGGTTTAATTTCCAGGAGGATAGCCACCCAAAAGAAACAGCCAGAGGGACTGTGGATGGGTTAGATTAAAGCAAAGGGATGTATTAGAAAAGTACAGCACATCCATCCATCCATCCATCCATCCATCCATCCATCCATCCATCCATCCATCCATCCATCCATCCATCCATCCATCCATCCATCCATTTTCTTACACGCTTAATCTGAAATGGGGTCATGAGGGGTGCTGGTGCCTATCTCCAGCTGTCTATGGGTGAGAGGCGGGGTCCACCATGGACATGTCGCTATGCCATTGCAGGGCAACACAGAGACAAACAACCATTTACACACACACTCACACCTAAGGAGAATTTAGAGAAACCAATTAACCTAACAGTCATGTTTTTGGACAGTGGGAGGAAGCCAGAGTACCCGATGAGAACCCACGCATGCTCAGGGAGAACATGCAAACTCCACGCAGAAAGACAAGTACAGACCAGTCCAAGTTCATAAACTGATATGTTAGTAAAATTGTATGTTCACGTGAGTTTAAAGAATACTGTTTCCCTTTAAACATTTGGCATGCTGTGGGCTTAGGAGTAGCCTGAGCAAAATAAATAAAATAAAATCATGATTATGAAGCTGATCCCAATAGAAAATGAGTCCCTAACTATGTAGGGGCAGTGATAGACATGCCAGTCCAGGGACTGCATGCTGTTCTACTGTAAGGTGCCTTGGTCAAGGTCAATGACCTCACATGTAACAACCAGACCATGCATGTTGCTTTAGGTTGATAGACGATGTTAATTAGGCTACAGTATGTGTGCTACAAAATAAAAGTTCCACCATCCCTCTTCTGTTTTTTTTCTTTTTTTTTTACAACTACACTGCTGATTATAACCAACATTTAAAATCTTTATACAATAAATATTTGGGCTTCTAACACTAAACAATTAACACATCAATTCAGCAACTTTCCAAAACAGACTTTGGGGAACAAAAAACTGCTTTTGATCAATTTATCCAACATTGCTAAACATGTTCAAAGACAGAGCGACCCATATTACTGAAAACAGGAGCAGTTTTTACAAGTCATTTTTAGGTTACATTACTTTCCTACTTTTCTCCATCTTCTGGGTGGAGATGTCATATAAATAAAAACATTTTTTAAAAACAGGCAGAAAATCTGAAATAAGCCGCTGGACCTACTGTGTGAAAATAGCCTAGATATAAAGGATGAAGATCAGAACTTCCAGGTACTGAGGAGGAGGGAAAAAAAAAACAGACCAAACCCAACTTCAAAATATAGGAAGGGATACAGAGTTTGGTCTAACAGAGAATGATGATGATGATTATGATGATCAGCTTCAGAAAACCCTAAATCTGACAGAAGAACACTGAATATTCACAGTATGTCCCATTAAAACACATGAAAATAACAACTGGCAGTCTCTTCTGCTCATAAAAGAGTAACTAAATAACTTTTAAATAAAATAAAATTGGAATGTGGTACTTTGAACTTTTTTTAGAGATCATTTTACACCGGTAACATAACTTTTATTCAAGTTAAATTTTTATCAAAGCCACTGTACACTACTTTCACTTTAGGTCAGTACTCTTTCCATCTCTGAAATATGGAGAACTTAAAGTTGTGTCTTAAAAAAAAAAGACTAAATGATACAATTTTATCATAAACCTGCTCAAGCTGCAATAGCTGAGTATTAATTTAAGGCTCTGAAACCTTTTATTTAGTTTTTCTCCCTAATAAATGATTTTTTTTCTGTTTAACTTACCTGAACGATCATCGGATGGAGATAATATTTTTGTTGGTCTAAGTTTTTTTTTATGATTGTACAATATATCAAATGATAGAAAATAACCAAAACTGTCATTTTCTACCCTTTTTATTTGTATTTGTATAATTTGCCATTAGGAAACTTGAACATAAATAAATATTTACTGTACATTAATAAAAAAACGGAAAAAAAATAATGTCAATGAGGCTTTATTAATCATGTATCCAAACCCCAGCTGACATCATCGAGCTCATATCTTATCTCAATAATATAACTTTTATTATACTTTCAGGACTCTTCTAATCCGATTAGAACAAATGAATATCTGTCAATGTTAAGACCTTAAAATGTTCTTAGGTATAAATGAGTAGTGAATATAGAATTTAGCTCTAAAAAGTGCTGAAAGAAAACAGTAAGCCACATCCTGCAGAGAGCTGTACGCCGGTTTTCAGTGACTGTGGTGAACATGTGTGTGAAAGTAGGAAACAAACACAGAAACTTACCGTGACTCAGCTGCAGTTCAGTTCAAACTAAATCCAGGCAAAAAGTAGGAAGGAGAGCAAAGCAGCCTGCTGCCTCCACAGACCAAGTGTTTCCCTGACTGGCTCAACAGGTTATTTAGAGAATAGGCGTCTAAAACTCACACACACCTCCTCTGCATGGGTGGAGTTTGATTTGTGATTGGCAAAGTCACAATCTCTGACAGGCCAGGCTGGACCCTCAGAGGGGAAAATGTCAGAGGGGTTTGTTTTCAGCGTGTGGAGCTTCTTTGCAGTGGGTTGCTGCATGTCAGACATGCAGGAGTGAAGCTGTCAGAGACACCTGCTGAGTCCAACAACACGTTAACTCCGCTTCCCATCCAGTTCAAAGGACAAATGAAACCTCTACAGTAACCACCATTTAACCTGGCAGCTTCTGGAAAATCTATTCACACATAAACCCTTAGGGGCGGCACCACCTCCTAACATTATGAGCCGGGGAGGTGTCATGTCTCAGGAGAAACAAAGGGAGAGGGGTGGGATAAAATGCATTTATAACCATCTCTGATAAGCTTGGAGTAGATGAATGACAAGGAGATGATTTTCTTAACACTGGGGGAAAAAACACACAACAAGTTTGGTCAGGCAGCAGTTAGGCTTTCCTTTCAAATAACCTGAAATACCACACACTCACACAAAAAAACTTGTCTCACTATCTTTTCAGTTCCTTTCCATTGACTTTCATTATTTCATACAGCCTAACCGTGACCTTTACCCTTACCCTTAAGTGTTCATGTTAACCCTAACTTAAACCTAAAACCAATTCATACCTTGGTCCTTAACAGCAATTCCCCGGGTGGAGTCCAGGCATTGGACCCCACAAGCAGCAGCCAGTCCCATCAGTGCCATTTTCCCTGAAAATGGGCCCCATAATGTATTAACAAGGACACACACATACACATGTGAAAAGTCAACATGCGGAATACCCCAAGAACCTTGTTATTACTCCTAATTTTTTATCTATTTAGGGCGACCAGCTTCAGTTAAAACTGGACTCACACGCCTGTGTACAACTTCTTATGTCTCTGGTGGCAAAAGTAATAAAACAAACTCTATAAACACTCAACAGTTTATCCAGGTTTCAATTTTTTTAGCTAGATAAAGAGAAAAATGCAAAATCATCAATGAGAACCTTTAAATGTAGAATGGTAACATTAGAATATATGTTCTAGTCCACGATGTCTATAAAATATGAGCATAAAGTTTATAAATGATCAGTATGAAAAACAGTATGTTGATCAATAACAGGGGCAGATCTAACGGGGGGCAGGGAGGGGCCTGTCTGAGTCTTACTCCCCACTTTTTGTTCACAAAATAATTGTAATTACTGATTCTTGTTTGTCCAAAAATCTTTATTAACTTTAAAGTAAACAGTTTTTGAGCAAAATGTATAATGATAATATAAAACTTTAAAAAGTCATCTCCACTCACCCATAGTAATCTAATGATTCATGCATACAGAAGGAGTGTGCAAATGTAAATGATGTCTTGTTGAGAAATGAAGCTGCTGACCATAACAATCGCTTCGTTAGGTTCTCCTCGAGGTGAACCGGTGTGGTAATTTAAGTTCTTCTTCTAAAGTTTTCTTATTTATTTATTTTGATAAATATCTGCTCTAATCAGTTAGACTGAACCTTTAAAATAGATTTTTTTTTTCTTAGAGGAGAAAAGGACAGAAAAATAGTATTAAAATTTTTTTTTTTTAGTTTTTGACTTTATTTGTATTGATTTCTTATGTACTTCAGTAAAGATGTCCATCATTGGGACCACCCCACCACCCCCCGGTGCCTTCTTTGCCCCTACATTTAAATCCTACAGCTGATTATAATTAAACTAATATGTATAAAAATCTAAGATGAAAAATAAAAATCCAAGGCTTATAGATAATCATCCAAGTTAGTTCCTTATTCATTAACATTTTGGTCATTTTATTGGTTTTCACTGATTAGGATGTAAGGTGATAAGTATATTTTAAAGGTCTGAATCCCATCCAAGGTAGATCTTATGTCTAAAATCTAACTGATTTTTCATTTTCAGTCTTAATATTACAAGCTATTTTAAAAATGCTTCATTTTAGATGATCAAACTGGAAAGCTGACTGTAGCATCTTTTTTCACACTAAACAGTTTTATTTTCTTAAGGTGCCAACAAACCTTTTCCATCTTATCACCCATTCAGCTTTTCTGTTTCACTATTTAACTTTTCATTGTTTTCACTTCCCGAACTGAATCTACTGTAAGTTTCAAGTTAGGTTTAAAGTCAAGCTTCAAATTAGCAGAGAGCTTTTTTTAATGTGGGAAATGACTCAGAGAAACCAAATGTGCACAGAATGAAGTCAGTCATCCCACAAAGACTTTTTCCAAGTAAACTAGCTTTTCAGAAGGGAAAGGCTGTGGTTAAAATGTCTAGATATCTTCTAAAGTGGGGATTTTAAAGGTATTGTTTTGTGGTGCTTATGTGATCTACAGATCTTTCCCCTTAGATTTGACCCCTTATTTTCAGAGATGTGTCCTAGGCTAAAACAATGTGTTTGGTCAAAAATGCCAATGTAAAAAAAAAAAAAAAAAAAAAAATATATTAGTCATTAGTACATAATCCCTGCAGTCTATGATGTGGAAAAATAGATACTGAGAGTGAAATATATTAGGATAATATAACAAACCCAGAAAACATCAATGATTTTATTACTTTGAGAAGCAGAATTTAGTTCTGATGCTCCACTCATCTGAAATAAACTTCCAGTAAACTCTTAAAGCTCTGAAAATAGTAATTTAAATCAAGATTAGGAATGTTTTTGTTTAGGGTATTTATTTATTTATTTATTTGATTTGGTTTGCCTCTATACCACTGCAATGTACTTTTATTTTTTCCCACTGAAATGTGCTATATAAATAAACTTGCCTTGCAATATTTCACAAATATATTTCACTCTGAAAAACTCACACGAAGTGAAAAGACAATTAGGAGAAATGTATTGATACAATTAGTTTGTCTTTGGAGCTCAGACCTCGGCAGGAAACATAGCCCTTAATTTTGATAGGTATGCATGAACAGTAGCAAAGAACAGGACTGTTTCCACCCCAGGCCTGAAACTGGTGGTGGAGTGTAGATCGATGAAGTTGGTCAGTCTGTAGACTGCTGGTTAGAGAGACAGTATGCTGTGCTTTATGGGGAGATCCAGTGGAATGCGTGAGCTGATGATAGAGCTTCATTCAGGGACCTGGAAGAAGGAAGTCCAGTTCGATAACACAGGTTGAGAGAACCTGTCCATGATGAGCAAGTATGAAGCGTCAGTGGAGAGGAAAAACTCCCCCTAGGAAAGAAAGCTCTGGCAGAACCAGGCTCAACATGGCGGTCTTCTGCCAGACAGATTAAGATGGGACAGGGAACGCAGTAAAAGTCAGGGAGGAATGAGACTCTAATGAAGCTTTACTGTAGATACGATTGTGGGGGAGGGGCTGGAGGTGGGTTGAAACGGTGTCATCTGAATGAAGTTGCACAGCGCATCCACCGCCTGCACACAGGCGCAGACAGGAGCGGATCGGAGGCCTTTTAAGATGAACTTTGGGTGCCGATTAGCTTTCATGGAGGTGTGGTTTAAAGCTGATTGGCTGTGTCGCAGGTGGATGAAGTAAAGTAACAAGTTTCTTCAGTTGAACTTCCACCTAGGCTCCATTTTGAAAGTTTAATCTCTATCCCCTTACATACAAACTTGCTTGTTATTAGTCTTGCGCTGTCCATCAATTATTTTATACTTCAGCAGCAGCAGAAACAATCACAGAACAACATTAACATAATCAATTTAGTTAAATTACAACCACCATAAAGAAACCACATCGTCATTTAGCCAGCAGTGAGAGATATCTGTAAGATACGAAACTGTTTAAACTACTTTATGGAGTTTCTAGTAGTTAGAATCTTCTGTGGCTAATTCTTAGAAGTGTAACGCCATTCACATCGTTTCTAAACCCATTCAATAGATCCCCTTTACAGAAACGTTTAAAACATACATCTGCATGTCAAATTACCCAACCCCCAAAGAGAATCAGGTTTGTTGATGAACACATACAAACCAGCAGCTGTTTGTAATAAATACACCAATAAAGAAAAACTTAACCAGCTGGTAAGAACTGATGTAATTCATGTGAATGAAACATAATAAGTGATGTCTCTAAATTGATAAGTGATGTCTCTAATTCAAGCATTATTACATTCCTCTTAAATAACTACAGTACCATTTTAATGACCAACACCAAACCTAATTCAAAGCCCATTAATGTGAACTCAGTTAATGAATCTTGTATGGATCCTGTTCATTTGCATCCTTTTTTAAACGCGACCAGAGAGTTTGAGTTGATCTCAAGTATATTTGGAGAGTTGCTTCCAGGATTTTCTTCATATTTAACATACTAATAATTAAATTATAGTCTTCAGTGATGGCATATAAGAAATGTTCTTATTTTTAAGATAATAAACAAGAAGCAAAGACTTTTACAACCTCGTTGTGGCAGAGAAAGCGACGGTTTGTGATTACACACATCTTTTTTTGTACCGCATTTTAAATTGTGCTCCAGCTGTACTTTTTTTTTTCTTGAAACATTCTTCTTTTTTTTGCAAAGACAAAAGACACTAACTTAATGTAGCGATAAACTATAAAACACATGATAAATTGATTAATAAATAAACAAATGATGGCTCTTGTAGATTAATTTTTATAACTATTGCTTAATAATGTTGGAATCTTTGCTTCAAAATGTCTTTATCGCCGTTCATTCCAGACCACTGCTGGTTTCTCGTATCTAATTGAATTGCTTTTCCAAATGAGCAAAGCTCTGGATGCAGAGTTGAACATACACACTGTATCTCCAGTGTGCTGTGCAGAGCTGCAATGCAGTATAGATGCCCTGCCTCCTTATTCAATCGCAATTAATTATTACTGGATCTGGGTCCTTTGGGTGAACAACACTATCAATACTGCATCTACTTGCTGCGATCAATGAACAAGTTATTTAGGGAATTGGCCACTACCATCTGCATATTCTAACTCACTAGTGTTCACACAGTCCTGCATGTAGGCTGCTTTAAGAGGAGCCTTCTAAGGGAATGCTTAAAGATACATCTCGGCACTCCACTTTTCACTCTTACTCAGCTTGCAGCTTCACCAATGTTTTCAGATGCCTCCCTTATTGTTTCAGTTGCGATGAGCAGTCCATTAGCGAATGCCAATAAGCCCTCTGTAGCGTGACAGCATGTTCTCAAACAAATTAGAGCCCTAAAGACAACAGGAATATTATTATTTTCAACCCCCATCATGTGTTCATTAATCTTCATTTGGGCCTGATGAGTGTGGCAATCAAAAAGAGAAAAAAAAAAAAAAAAAAAGAAAAAGAAAAAAAAAAAAAAAAAACAAAGAATAAAAAAAAAAAGAAGAAGAAAAAAAGAAAAAAAAAAAAATGCCAATGTTACAATTGGAATTAAATACAATTCCGACTGTGAAGTATAGTGGTGGCACCATCATCCTGTTGAAGCTTAATGCTGCCTGAAGAAATGTGCAAATAAGATGCCATTATTAAAGAGGACAATGATGTGGAAATCAAACATCAGGCAGAAAAGCAAAGATTCGGCACACAGGGCTCTTTCAAACGATAAATATCCTTCAGTATACCATATGATTAGACACTGGCTTAAACAAAACAAGGCCTATTTTATTAGGGACGTTCACAAGGTAGCTGAAAATTTGATCGGTCAAGGTGCCGAAAAACCTGATCCAGTTACAGTAGTTCTGTAAGAAGGAATGGACCAAAACTACAACAACCCGAAAACTTTTAATCCCCATCATACAGTTTAAAGGCAATTCTTCCAAATACTGTTTGTCACATCTTGATTGGTGTTTGTAGACCCAGATGCGGAGGCAGAGGTGAGTTCTTGCAGATTTAATCAAAGGAAACAGTTTAATAAACGCAGGAATCCAAAAATCCAACTAAAAATGTAAAGCAAACCAAAACCATGGAGACATCAGGGGAAACCAAACACTAGCAGCCAGGGAGAGACGAGGAATGTGGACAACAACATGAGAAGCCAGCAGAGATGGCAAAAGTACTCACTTTCCATACTTGAGTAAAAGTAAAGATACTTGTGTTAAAAAATACTCTGGTAAAAGTGGAAGTACTGATTAAACTTCTTTACTCAAGTAATAGTAACAAAGTACAGGCTTGTAAATTTACTTAAAGTATAAAAGTAAAAGTAGAAACCACTTTTTTCATGCCGTTGCCTACATTTTAAATGGATGTCTGCCAATAGGACTAGATCTCCGTTGTGTTCATTTTCAATCATCTCGTCGTCCATACTACTATGCTAACGCCACCGCCACCAAGCTGCAATGATTTGCCGCGAATGAATACCGCCGAATCTGTCGATTCATCTTGTAGTGGTGCGTCAAATGCAACGTAGATTCCCATCCAATTAGATTGAATTTGGTGTTGATGACGTGAAAAATAATAACGGTAACTCCATTGAAATGATTCAAAACTAAAGTAACCAGCCAATTTTTTAAAATGTAAGAAGTAGAAAGTACAGATATTTGTGTGAAAATGTAAGGAGTAGAAGTAAAAAATCGCCATAAAAATAAGTAGTAAAGTAAAGTAAAAATATCAGAAAAATCTACTTGAGTACAGTAAGGAAGTATTTGTACTTCCTTACTTCCCATCTCTGGAAGCCAGCAACGACAAGGAACCAACAAGGAGTGACTGCAGAGGAAGAGTATATGTAGCTGACTGAGACAATAGCTACGTTTACATGCGCAAAATTTCCCCGATCCGATCCAAACCTTGGTTGGACAATGTGGCAAGGTGGACTACAAACTGAAGAAGTTGGGCACACTGAACGCAGTCAATAGGTCAATAATTTTACAGAAGTGCCAGGAGCTTCAGAGGTTTCAAGGCAGCAGCACAAGCAAAAAGGGAGGTTGAACTCAACTGGAGTAAATTCATGAAGGCAAAATTCGAGAGTAGGTCGGATGAGAAACAAGAGATGGCTCAAAGAAAGGAGAGTAAGAGACTAGACATGCTGGACACACTGAAATCTTTTGATGGCCCCTTCACGATAGTGGGGAAGTTGAAAAGTTCCTTGTGGATGAAAGTCTGCACAAGAATGCAAAGCTGCAGAGAATGAAGCTTGAGGTTCAGTTTGCCAGAGAAAGCACCAAGCTTCTGCCTAAAGTCAATCCTATCTTCACAATCCAGGTGACACTTCCCAGAAATGGCGAAAGTGCAATTCTCCAAGTCATAATGGATACTTAGAATTTTATGGTGGTGGTAAGTATTCATGAAAACAGGTAGCCTAACATTAGTGAATGGGTGAATTCTGGAAATAACCTAAAAATCTTACACAGTGCACCTTTAAGCAAGGGGTTTCTTTCGTGCTTTCAATTTTGCAAAATCATCCACCACATCATTGAAGTCCAACTCTCTTGTCAGCTCACTCTCAATTGCCATTAGAGATAAAACATTTAATCTTTTCTGAGTCATTCTTGTGCGCAGCTCATTCTTTACTCTTGACAAAAGAGAGAATGAGCGTTCTCCCTCACAGTTACTGACCGGTAGAGTGAGAAAAATCTGTAGCGCAATGTATGTATTAGGAAACGTAGGCTGTAGTCCAAAATATATTATTTTTTTGAGCAGTCCTGAAGGGGTCCTCTCCTCATCAGTGTTGTTGAGCTGTATAAAAGATTTGAACTGTATAAGCTCCTGTCCAAGACTTTCATTGAGGTCAGATGGGTATGATTCAGTGAGTTTCTTGGCCTTGTGAAGGACTGAAGCATTGGACTCTGTATCCAAAGAGAAAAGGACACTGAACAAATTGTTCAGATGTTTGTAGGCCTCCAGATGGTGATTAAGGCTTGAACTCAGTTGATCAATAGAGGCAATAAATGTCTCTATTTGAAACAGTTGCCTTCCCTCAAGCACAACATCTGGGGATGCTGATTCATCAGCAAACTTTTTACGTTTCCTCGTCCGTTCAGCCCTGTAAGATGGGGTGCCACCCAACATGTTTAAGGCTTTCTGCTCAAAAGGATCAAATAGATCTCTTTGGGAGAGAACAAAGGTGCGCAGAGATTCCAGCAATCTAACTGCTGTACCAAGGTCCATGTCTGCTTTTTGAAGTTGCAGACTTGTGGCCTGAAATCTGGACAGAACAGTGTCCCAAAAGCCTGCCATGAAGGCCATCTCAAGTGAATCCAGCTTCCGCACTAGACTGTCAGCTTCAGTTCGTGTGTCTCGTTTCTCTGTGTCATCAGTGGAAATAACCTGTAGTGCTGCTTTTATTTTACTGTAGTTCTGCCACAGTGCTTTGGTAGATTCTGCACGGCAACTCCAACGCGTGTTGGATAAAGCTTTAAGTGTGAGATCTATGTTGGAATTGCCAAATACCCTGTCCCATCGGTGTGTGGATGCAGTTGTGAAGTTGTAAATAGACTGAATCAAGTCAAAATACTTAGAGACTTCATTTCCACATCTGTCAATGCTGTTGACTCCCACCAAATTCAAAGAGTGAGCTGCACATGAAATATAGTGTATTAATGGGTTGCTTTTCTTTAAGTGAGCCTGCAACCCATTATACCTCCCTGACATGTTGCTGGCATTATCATAAGCCTGCCCCCTGCAATTTTACAGCTCTAACCCTAGATTTTCCAACACAGACATGACACAGTTAGCCAAACTTTCACCTGTATAGCTAGTAATGGGCTCAAAACCCACAAAGCGTTCAACAACACTGCCCTCTTTGCTAACAAAACGGAATATGAATGTCAATTGGTCCACATGAGATAAATCTGGGGTTGAATCCACAATGATAGAGTAGTATTTGCTTGCTTGCAGTTCATCTGCTATAGCCTGTTTGGTTTTTGCACCCATCAATTCAATGAATTCCTCACAAATGGTGGAGGACAGATATGAGGTATTACCTCGACCCATCTGCCCAAACTTTCTGATGTGATCCTTTAGAAAGGGATCAAATTCAGCCAGGACCTCCAGAATACCAAGGTAGTTCCCATTGAGAGGAGACCCTAACGATTCATTTTTACCCCTAAATGCAAGGCCCCTTTCTGCAAGGAATTTAATGACTGCAACAACTCTTTGTAACACCTGCCTCCAATAGCTGCTCTCTGCCTGAAACTGTTTGAACAGGTCTGCATCAACTGTGGCACCTTTGGCGCGGTTCAAGACTGCTTGCATGCAGGTTATGTGCTCAGCACTTCGCTCATGTTCACCAAATCTTTCTGAGTGTTTCCAATCACAATAGCCTATCACAAAAGAATGCGTTTTTGGGGAAAACAGTTTGCATGCAAAGCAGTAAACATTACCAGTAGAGGGAGAGTACATCAGCCACTCTCTTTGTACTCGTTTTCCATTGGGCAAGTGTGAAGTAAAATGTTCATTGTTTAGGCATCGGGTTTTGCCTCCTAGCCCACTGTTCCTCACAGAAGCTGGATAATGGCTGTGACGGTTGTGAAATGAGTTTGCACCTCTTTGAATAAGAACTTCCTTCATTGACTCAGTGAGGGTCTCAGCCCATTTAGCGGGATCACTAGGTAGAGTTGCCACTGTAGATGGTGTTGAAGAAAGATTCAGCTCATTTTCTATGCTGTCCAGAGGTGCAGTGACCTCACATTCATCCGAGCAACTGGCTACTGCTGAATTGGTTGAATCATAAGCATCAGAACCATTTGGTTCAGTGTCTACACTTGTAGTGGTCTCATGATCTTGGGAGCTACATGCTAGCTCAGGTGCATTGCTAACCTTAGCTGAATTTGCAGTAGCATTTATAGAATTGCTTTCAGCAGATGTCTTTGTACTGAAGAAGCTGGAGATATTTGGAACACTCTCAAGTAAAACTGATTCCTTTTTTTTCTTTTCTTGCTGAATTTTTTTTCTAGCTCCTCCACTTAAACGTTTATGATCCATATTTCCCTTCTTTCTTTGCACATTGGCTCTTTGCCTATCACAACAGATAAACCAACTATGTGTGTGTGTGTGTGTGTGTGTGTGTGAGTTTGTTTGTGTGTTTATGATCGGTGCTGCTTCCTTCAAGTGTGTGAGGTGATTTAGAAAACTAGCAACCCAGCATCAACACTCCAAAGCAGAGAATAACAGCTTACTAGCATAGACAATTGAGAGCAGAGAATCAACTGATTCGTCTGATAGACAGCAGGAGAGCAGAGTGGTCAGTGATGATCGAATCAAGAAAATGTCTAAATGGCAAGGGAACAGACTGATTTGTACTGAGGAGAAAGAGAGAGAGAGCCAATTACAGTGAAATATATTCCAAAAGAGCCAAGTGACTAGCTGAAGGCAGGGACAAATGC
Source organism: Cyprinodon tularosa (assembly GCF_016077235.1). Classification (NCBI taxonomy): domain Eukaryota; kingdom Metazoa; phylum Chordata; class Actinopteri; order Cyprinodontiformes; family Cyprinodontidae; genus Cyprinodon; species Cyprinodon tularosa. The sequence goes on from NW_024039668.1 coordinate 103,526, forward strand.
CTTGGAGTGACCAACAAGAGTGCAAAGTACCAAATGGCAAAATGTGGGAAGACCAACAGGCAGATCTGCTTTTACCACTTATCTTCACAACCAAAAAGTCGCTAAATGATGTTTTTAGTCGCTAGCCAGGTATGGCCAAAAGACACGAAATCTAGCGGCAAAGTCGGTCAATCACACTGACAGTGAAACAAATATTTTGAAAAGATAATAATTGTACAACTTTGTGCACTTTTGTCTTCTATCTAAATATTTTCACAAAGGACACCAAAATGTTGCTATCTGCAGGCAGCTTGCTAGCTATGATGGCAGCAACGATGTCTTCCAGACAGGAGAGAGTGGTCAGTGACGATCGAATCGAGAAAATGACAAAATGGGTCAAAGACCAAAAAGTTATTAACTGACAGCAGTGACAAATGTCAGACTGTAAACTTTTTCGAAAGAAAAGGACAAAATGGGAAGATGCTGATAGTAACAGCAAAATGGAAAATATAAGAATTTCCAAGTAATGCTCAACTCAAGTGTGTGTGTGTGTGTGTGTGTGTGTGTGTGTGTGTGTGTGTGTGTGTGTGCGCGCGTTTAACTTCTTGTTGAATGATTTCAAATTATCTCTGAGTCTGAACTGAGGGAAAGGAAACCAAATTTTGAGCAGTCTCTCACGAGTTCAAAATACCAAATGAGGAGATTCTAAAAGAACAGACCGGTTTATGAAAGACTCGATGGGGGAGGGGCACAGCTAAGAATACTTGAGTGAGATTCTGTGATCCAAATTCGAGATAGAGCTTTTTGATAATGATAATTTGTCAGAGTAAGGTTGTGTAATCAAAATTTGAGAATGAGCTTTGTCAATCAATCAAGAATATTTGCATTAAGTTCTGTGATCAAAATTCAGAAACAACCTTTAATAATTGATAAAGAATATGTGAGTGAGGTTGTGTGATCCATCCAATTTGAGAATTAGCTTTAATAATAATGATTGAGAGCCTCTGGCCCTCTGTGGATCATGGCCGCGGGGCCAATTTTGCCTGGCCCCTTGGGGCCTCTGTGAGTCGTGGCCGCGGGGCCAAGTTGACCTGGCCCCTTGGGGCCTCTTACCCTCTATGGATCGTGGCCGCGGGGCCAAGTTGGCCTGGCCCCTTGGGGCCTAAGATTATTATTTTTGCAAAAGTAGTTTTGCTTGGGTCGCGGCCGCGGGGCCAAGTTGGCCTGGCCCCTTGGGGCCTCTGGCCCCCTGGGCCTGGGCCCGGTAGGCCCGGTCATTAATCCACCTATGTGTATACATGTACCAAGCGTTGGATCAGATTAAATCTTTTAAGCATGCGCAGAACTTCCTGCCAAACTTGGCAGTTCTGTCTGCGTCTGGTTTTTGGGAGGCCTGTCAAACGATGTGCTCGGAGCGAGCGGAAAGAAAAAAGGAGAGAGGAGGAAAAAAGCGCTTGGCAGCGAAATGTCCGAGAGAAAATGTAGAGAATGAGCGATTGAACTGGCGTGGGAGAGCGAGTGGGCTGTGGAGAGAGAAAAGAGGAAGAGGAGGAGGATAAATTCCTGCTTCCTGCAGCTTTAAATGAACTTGAGTGTATAAGTCGGCGTTCCTAGACTCCCCCCGCCATGTTGTTCACAGCGAGAGCGACCGGTGGTTTCCTGTTGTTGACAAGGCGGAAAAACGTCACGCTGACGTTGCACACATGCGCAGTGAAGATTATTTTACTCTTAAGATCCGAATGGGTGTTTACATGGACGCCAATCGGAATGGCGATCGGCAAAAACCACCTCTCTCATTCGGAATTAAATTTAGATCCGATCGGACCGAATCGGATTAGAATCTTCAGTCTGACATGTTTACATGAAACATTTTTGATCTGATCAGGCCTTCAATCCGATTAGTTGTGTCCATGTAAACGTAGCTAATGGCAGGGCTAACGAGCTGACAAGGAGCAGGTGTTTGAGGAGACAACGAGGGAGCCAAGGGGAAAGGAACACACACAAGAGGGCAACAGAGGAAAACAACAGAAAAAACAGAGAAATTACATAAAACTAGAAACTACAACAAAATAGGAATTCAACCAATAAAACTAGAAAACAAGGAGCAAATTAAAGCACAACATAACCAAAACCATGACACTGTTGCCATAACGACCGACAGACAGACAAACAAATGGGCAGACGGATATGGAAAGCGAATTACCTAAAAAATGAGCAAGAACATAAAAACAATGGAGAAATGTAGAGAATACAATTAGTTCACAGTATATTTACATAAATAGTTGTTGCATTGTTGTTTGTCGCAAAGTACAACAGAAAACTCACCCGAGGGCGTAGGGGTAGATTTGTGTGTTTGTTTATATGTGAAGGCCTGTTATTGACTGTTCAACGGTCTGGGGACTGAAACTGTTGCAGAATCTGGTGGTTCTGCTCCGGAACCTTCTGCCAGAGGCCAGCAGATCACTGGCAGACAGTGGCTCTGATATATGGCGACCCTCTGTGGGTCACACACACAAAAAAAGTCCCCGTGATTTTCTTTTCTTCACCGCTCTTTGGAAAGCCTTCCAGTCTGCAGCAGTGCAGCCAGCAGGCCACATTGAGATGCAGCTTGTCAGCACGCTCTAAATGGTTCCTCTGTAAAATGTGGTGAGGATGGGAGGGGGAGCTGAGCAGGAACCACAGGCGGCCCTCTTTTCACCGGAACTCCTCTGTATGATTGTTAAAGGACAATCATTGGCCATAACTTCTGTGTAAACTGTGTTTCTGTTTTCTTCACAATGATTTTCAGTTGGTTCGTCCAACAGGTTTTCAGTTTCTGGTCCGTCGTCTTTTATGTGCAGTGGCTCTGATAGAGTTAAGGAACACAGAATGTGTGATATGTTGAGAAAAAATTCTCATGTTGTTTATATCATAAAGCACTGACTCATTAAAGTGGGTGAAAACACGGATTGATCAGTGTGTCAGTGGGTTGACTTTTTCCACAGGTTTTAACGTAGCAGAGCCACAGGTGAGGCTGCATTGGACTCATTTTGCTCTACTTCTACTTGGATTAAAACCCAAAGGATCTTTTAGCGGCTCCCGCAGCCCTGATTTATTAACCAACCTCTATATGCATGCACACTCACACAAAGAAGGCATGTGCTGAAGGTGTTAGCAGAGCTCAAATAATCCCAGCAGGTGCCTGGTTTTTCATTGTCCCACTGAGAAAATCCTGATTACTGATGAAAGTGAGGGAGAGAGAGCGAGTGTTTGTAGGTTAGTGAAAGATTGCTGTGGCTGTGGATAAGAGGATTTGGGTGGAATTAGTGTCATTCCTCTATCTCCACGAGGAATAGATTCATATCAATTTTAATCAGAGAAAAACAGAACTGGCAGATTCACAAGCAGAGTGTAGAGGAGTGGACAGAGAAGAAGGAGAATTCAGAAGAGGGAGAGATCTGAGAACATGCCTCCAAGGTTCCCTCATGTCTTTGCCCTGCTGTGAAGTTTCCCTTTCAACCAGGGGCTCCGCAGAGGAGGAGACGACCAGCCGCTGTGGGATGTTGGACCAGAACCTCTGGCCCTGAGCGTGGATGGTCTGGCTGTCGATTCCTGGAGGTGGAGCAGGGAGTGGCTGGGATGCTGCAGTTGTGTCGGACTTGGCAGGGAGACCTGTGAAAAATGAAGGTGGACGTGCTGACTTGCCTTACTCTGATAGCGGCCGGCTTTGTTGCCATGGTGACCTGCGGCCGCAGCTCCAACCGCAGGAGACAGAAGGAGGTTTTCCTCGGAGAGAACAGCAAGTTCAAGTTTGGAGGGTGAGAAGGACAGGTTCAAGTGATTGAGATTTCAGAACTCCTTTAGTAGAGCTGTTCACTCTGACTAGATGACTTGACTTGAATACACTTGATACTCTCATTAAAATAAAATAAACATACACAATATTTATAGTAAAAATTAAGATGTTAATCAGTCTTTAAGGGATATCTTTTTATGCATTATTACTGACTTAAAATTTAGACCACTTGTTACTCTTGCATTATGAGTCGACTTGTAACCTGTAAAGTTTGAGTGACGGAAAGTAATGACTTGGTCCCACCTCTGTCCTTTAGCACAGTGAATAAAACATCCAGGAAGCAGTGGCAACAACAGTGGCAGATGGAGACATCATATCTCTCTAATCTCCCTCAAAGTGAACCATAAAGCAAACATAAATGCCACATTTCCATTATGTTACATCTCCTGTTTGGGATTTGACAGATGCGCTCCAACCACATCGCATCAGTCTGGCGGAGCAGGGTTTTAGAGGCGCTGAATGGAGAATTAGCTTCAGCAGCTGTCAAAGCTGCACTCTAGAACTTCCAATTTCTGTGTTTCATTCAAACCAAAGCTGAAAAGGTTCACCCAGTGCTAATTAGGGATATAATCATGTTGTAAATCTGTGAGCGTTTGACATTTTTACGCAGCTAGAGATAAAAAGTAGTAGAGTTTTTATCAGGCTTGATTTTACTGGAAAATTAGCAAACAGGAAGAACAATATAGTGAGATATAGACTAATTGCTTAATGAATAAACCTTGGTGGTACTTTATCAGGGAGCTTAGAGTATCTACATGAAAGATAGACATAGAAACTAAGTCAGAATAAAATAATACTGCATCTTTCATGTAACTATATACCTGATTTGTATGATTAGAAAAAAATTATTGTACCTAAAGTAACTATATGAAAACAGCAAAAAATGTACTTTTACTGTAGATTGATAAAATGATAAGTACAGTAGGATGAAAATAATCTAAATGTTTATTAAAGCTTCTTATTGCTACTATTAGCTAGATGGCTAGCTGTGGTAATCACGATAAGGCTGTTTTCTATTGGCTCATTATACTGTCATGTTTAATTTACGGCAGTTTATTTCATTTTATAAAAATTGTGGGGTTTTTTTAATGTAACTCTGTCTGACATTTTCTAAAATACTCTCATTTTTGAGTTGGATTTCACATCAAGAATAAAGAAAAAAAAAAAAAAAGCCCCTGCAGAAATGGTAAAAGTTCTGATGCCTAAAATATTGTGTAAACCATGAAAAGATGGATAATGCCCATTGGATTAAAAGGTTTTGTTTAACTTTAAATAAGTCAACTGGTAGCAGAAAAGCTAAAGTGTAGGTAAAATTTTTTTGCCAAGCTTAAGTCAGTCAGTATAAGTATTTTTCCCTTTTTTTTTTTTATAGTTGGAAGGCTTGTTAATAGATAAAAATAAAAAACATACCAGTAAAATGCATGGGCATAAAGTATTTTTATGCAGCTTAGCATGAGCTAATAGCAAGTTCTGTGATTTCCTGCAAAAAACACAGCAAAGATTCCTGATTTAACTTCTTTATTATAAAAAAACCTGTTGGAAGATTCACAATGAGTCCATTTCTCATTTTCAGTCAGTATGTGGTCATTTTTTTCCCCTCTTGTCGGCTTTTTTCTTCCTCTCCTGTTGTCCGTTTTAAGTGCAAAGATTCCAACTTTTATGTTTTCACATTTTGATAAATAATGCATTAATAACTTCTATTCCAGTAGAAATATGAAGACTTGTTTTTTTACTGTATTAATAAGTTCCAATAGAAGTACAAAACAAAACCTGCTGTTAGACACAAAGTCAGTAATCATAATAATGGCTCTATGTCTGATTAAACATTACTTTATTACACACGTGCATCAACACAGTTTGGTTCGGTGTAATAAAAAGCACCTTTTACTGCTTGTTAAGCTGATAGCAGAGGCCCAGCATGATTGGATGGAAAATATACGTAAAAGCATTGTTGTTTTATTTAATGGCCCTGTTGCAGCTTAAGATAACAGGTCTACCTTGACCTATAAGAGAACCAAGCCTTCAGTGTTAGAAAGTCACATGATCACAAACTAAAGAGCTGTTGGAGAAGAGTAAAGCAGAAAACCAACTCTGCATTAAATCCACGTCCAAAACAAAACCCAAATAACCTGAAGTCTAATCAAATAAATTGAATCGGCTTTTTTTTTTATTAGTAAGGTTTTAATAGTTTTGTTTTTTATTTGAATTTAGTTTTATTTAGCCGTAACTATTTTTTCTCATCCTGTATAGTAGCTATTATTTCCACTGCTTAGTTTTAGGTGTTTCTAGTCTTAGTTTTAGTTTTATGTCAGCTGACTTTAACTGAGTCAAGCGGACAGCAATGTAGCCAGAGTCTAGAACAGAAGGATCTACAGAACATCTCCTCTGTCTGTGTAACGCAGGGGTCTGCAACCTGCGGCTCCAGAGCCACATGTGGCTCTTTGGACCCTCTACAGCGGCTCTTAATTTTGACTAGAATGTATAAAAAGACCTAAATAATGTACTATAAAATAAATACCAGCCTTAAAAGTTTTAGTGGTTTTATAAGATGGATAAGAAGGACATTAAAAGAACCAGAAGTATGCTTTTAATTAGCTTTTAATTAGTTTATTTTAATATTATTTCAAAAGCTAGAAATACATAAGTTGTTGGTTGTTTAAGATGACAACAAATTGCCTATACGAGATATTAACAAAAAAAAAAATTGGTTGTTTTTTGACAAAGTCATACTTTGCGGCTCTAATCAACTTTTAATTGGTCAGACTCGGGGAAAAATGGCTCTGTGATTATGAAAGGTTGCAGACTCCTGGTGTAACGGGTCGGTCTGAGCGCCTCATTGGGGTCAGATGTGTTATACAAAGCAATTAGTGATTGGTGATTATTAACAAATAGAACTTGATGGAGAATTTAGGTCTTTTCAAAGCTGATTTTAAGGCCATCTAGCAAAAGAAGCACAAATTAACACAGAACCAGAACCAGAGCAAAATCACTCCAAACTATTCATGTTTATCTGTTACACACTGCTTCCACCAGGGGTTTGGGGAAATTTGTATTTCTTAACAAAAGGTTTCAAAGACAGTTATTCTGCCTGTTTTATCCTCAATTTGTTCTCCTTTAATGTGTTCATTTGTTTCATTTCCACTATTTATATAGCTCATGGTTCTGCTTCATAAAACAGGAGAGGAAACAGTTTAGAGGTCCTGTTTGTGTCCGTTTCCTATTGTTGAAAATGTCCAACATCTGTTTAAGAGACTTTTTACTGCTTAGTTCTAAAGTCTAAGATCAACAGCATAAATGGACCTTTGGGGGCATTTTTTCTGAATTACTGCATCAATGCATGATGACATGAAGGCCATTGATCTGCCTGTGGTTCTGCTGAGGTGCTCTGGTTGCTTTAATTAATAGTCCCCTTCATCTCTAATTAGGCGTGACGGGTTCTGAAATGTTCTGATAAATGGTCCCCCAAGCAGAGCGGACTTTAGAAAACCCACTGAACCAGAACCAGCAGATGGCCTGAAAGCACAGGTCTTCACTGACTGTGGAAACTTAAATCAGCAACATGGATTCTTTGCCTTCAGACTCTGAGGTCGTGTTTTCCAGGAAATCCAAACTGGAAAGAGGAGTTTGGACAGCTTGTTAAATGGCCCCCCTTTTAACCTGTGTCGGTTTTTTATTTGATCCGAGACAAAGAAAAATAATTTTGCATTTAAAAGAAACAGTTATCTCATCTAAAGGCCTTCCAGCCATAAGTTAAATAGCAGGCCCTGTCTGCTGTTTGGATTTTAGAAAGTAACCTAAAACTTTCAAACAATTTGATATAAGCTAACTGAAAATTAGGAACATTTTAAATACTAACAGGTTCAATTCATATCTAAATAGACTAGTTGGCATTGGAGAAATCTCTCCTTCAGAGAGATGGATTAATATTTGAACTAAAACAGCACTGATGTCAGACAGACCTGAAATGTGAGCGGTTATGTAGCTCCTGCTGTAGGTAGAGAGTTGTGTTACACCTGTTGTCACGGATGAATTGAAGTGTTAAAAGCCGCTGCTATGCTGCCCTCATCTCTTCCAGACTGATTATCAGAATCCTCATCTGATAATATCTGATTGTTGTATGAAATACGGGCCTCCACCAAAAACCATGACCCTAAATCCCTCCCTGTTCTTCTTTGCAGTGAGTCATACACATCAATATTCCTGATAAAAATCCAGTGGAGTTAAAAATTCAGATTGCAACAAACCGACCTGACTGAGTTCATGCTATTTAATGAGGGACATTTCCATCTGTAGAGGCGACATGCAGTGAAAAACTAGAATGTTGCCACATTAAGGCTGTTTGATTATATAAAATAAGATGTGAAAAACCAGTCAGGTTTTTTTTTTTTTTTTTGGACCTGCAGCAGGTCCAAAAAGGGCATAAAGTTTTGCCATCAGAAACAGAATTTTAATTTTTCTATTAAATTTGCATTCACCTCATTTGAAACTGAATGAATTAGTTAAACCTGATGTGGAATGGGAATCCATGAATCTGTGTTTGATTACTCTGTTGCTTAAAGACCAGGTTGTCCGACTCAAAGAAATAGAATATTTGAACTGAAATAAAATGATAGAACTGACGGTAAAATCGATTTTTTAATAATAAAAGGCATTTCAAATCAATTGAAAATAGTTTCAAACCATTCAAATTTGTCAAACTAACAAACTCAGTTAATTAAAATTAAATCTGAAAAACTCACACGAACAGAAAAGACAATTAGAATAAATGTATTAATACAATCACTTTGTCTTTGGTACTCAGACCTCAGCAGGAAACATAGAGCTGAATTTTGATAGATATGCATAAACAGGAGTAAAGAACAGGGCTGTTTCCCCTCCAGGCCTGAAACTGGTGGTGGAGTGGATTTTTATTGGATAAAAGTTTCTGCCCATATATATATTATTATTACAGTAAATTTTCTTACAGTGTTAAGTGTAAATATAAAATGATGTGTATCTCTGCTGAATCTTTAATTAGTTATTAGTAGTTAGTTTTAGCTGTTTTGCTCATTCTTATTTTTATCCTTAGTTATCTCAAACTCAGTGGTGTAACTCAGGTCTATATTCGGTCACAGTGCCTTGTTTTGCAGATATGCATGTTTTTTTCTTTGTCTTCTGACCCTAGTCACATTGACTGGAGCGGGTGGATTATATGGAAAACAATGGAAACACATCTGCAGTAACTGCTTTTAATCAAATTTGAAATCTAACATAATTTCCGGACAAAATGCATAATTTTAACAAACATACGTTTCTAAATGTCTTCTTATTTGAGATTTGAAGCAACTTTGGGGAAAAAATAGTCTGCGTACTTTTAAAGACTGTTTTCATGTTTTTTAAAGTAGAAGCACTCACATTACTATCTCAAAAGTGCAGCAGACAATTAATGCTTGGCAGAGTAAATGAATAAGGTGGATACCAAGGAGCTGATTAAATGACCAAAATCATTTAGCATGCTTCTACTTTACTTTTAAAATTCAACTCAAGAAAAAAAAAAAATCATTTATGCAAAATAATTGTATATAATAACGTGGTAGTTTTGTTTTGAAGGGTTTTTATTGACTATAAGCAAATTACACCCTTGCTCCTTTCAGAATTCAGCAATAACCTATTAATTCACATTTACATAACCTGTTATATTTTCACTACTTTGGCTTCTTGTCCTTTTAGATTTTATAGTTTTGAAGCGCCAAACATTCAACCCCCTTATTTACAGTATTATGATGCTGTGTTTTTGTTTTGTATTTGGGGTGTTTGTTTTTGTAAACTTCTATTTGCTGAGTGGACACACAAACTTTCCCCCTGGAGATAACTATCATGCAGTAAAGTTTTTGCACAATTTTCCATTGTTTTTATGCTTGATTCCTCTTTTTTTTTCTGTCTGTCCTCTTATTTATCAGCTTTTGAACTTTTCTTACACTTGTTTTTTTTTATCAAAGCTCAGACTTTTTTTAAACAACGTCTCAAATACCTAAAAAAAATGGTGGCACTTCTGATTTTATTGATTGTTAGTTACTTTAGACGTCATTATTTCTTATGTGAAAAGGCCTAAACCAAAAGGAGGAATTAATTCCTGATTAATTTATGCAATTAATTTACTTACTGAGAACATTTCTAGATTAATATTTTTTTCCTTTATGTTTGCATTAAGGATAGGGTCTTAAAAACCACAACTTCTAACTTCACTCTTTGTGTTTTTGTTTGTATTCACATGTTAAAACGTGTTTATTTCTAAACAAAAATCCACAAATGAGAGGTTGCCTTCTGTTTTCTCGTTTCCACAACACTTGCATTATGCAGTAACAAACCGTTTCATCTGTCAGCAAATCAAGCTTTGTCATTTTTATTGCTTTACACGGCATGCTTGCACATGTTTAAAGTTATTAAAGCTTAAATACACAGAGTTAATCCTGTAATTGTAAGGCTTAGGTCCTCTCTTTATATCCACAGGTATGAAAGTCAAAAGCGAAACAGTTTTATTTAGTTTTGCCTGAAACCAAAACATGTATAATTTATTCGTTTCTTTTTTATTACCTCCATTTTCCCTGGTTTTATTTCAATAACACTACAACAATGTACCTTAAAGCAAGAAAAGCCACAGAACTTAGAAAAGCAAAAGTTTTTGTTTGCACAAAGGTTGATGAATAAAACCCGTATCACACCTGCCATTGGGTCTGTGGTTTAGTAGAATAAGAGAAAGAGCTGCAGGTGAGGAGAGGATTAAATGTGAAAACCACAATCTGTGAAGCCTGCAATTACACCTTTACCTTTGCATTTGCAGACGCATCGATTACAAGCTGAAGAGACAAGACAGCACCAAGACACTGCTGATAAAAAGTGAGCAGCTACTGAGGATCGAAGAGCACGACTTCGCCCTGAGGCCGGGCTTTGGAGGTCAGAACCAGAACATAATGATAGCCAAACATCTTTAGTTTAACTGACAATAGCTTTCCTCATTTCACCGCTGATCCCTGATGATTTAATCCACTCACTCATGCAGAGGAAATCACTCCCCAGCTGATGATGCCGGGGCTTTGATGATGGACAATAGGTCACTTAGACAACGGATATGTCAATCCTGAAATCAGCAGCTCTGACCCAGATATCACCAACGTGTGTGGGGGGGGGGGGTGTTAATGCAGTTTCAGAATACAGCAGTCAGCTCACTCTTATTGTGATTGGGACCTGCTTTGTGTCTGTGTGTGCGTGATGTATTGTGGTGTGAGTCGGGGGGATTCGTGAGCATTAATCTGGATTATATTCCAAGTCTGGAGCAGATGGAGGGGTGGGAAACAAAAGGTCAACTGCAACAAAAATAATTTAAGAAAAATATATATAAAATATATATGCAAAAAAAAAAATAAATGCATTTTTTAATGAAGTTGTTAGTTCACTAAAACTGTCATATCAAAACATTTAGATCAATTACAGCAGCTGTAATGATGTTAGAAGACCTAGAAGGCTGAGAAAATGTAGACTCAGTCCCACTAGCTACTTCCAACCAATGTTAAAAGAATGGATGCTGTTCCTCAAGGTGGGACAGTGAGGACTAATTTCTATCAACCAGCATGAAGAAAGAAGCGCTCAGTTCAGGAAATCAAGGAAGACTATTAAAAAAAAGCTACTATGTTACTATGTCTGTCATGAATATGGATGGATGTCCCGGTTATTCTGACAGTAAGTGTTTTTACTTTCACATGAGCGATTGTCTACTTAGGGTTGACATCAGCCAGTCTAAGTTCACTTAGAAAATACATGTTAAGAATGTTTCTATTAAAATAACAGAAGAGCTAATATGGTCCCCAGAGCCGGACTGGGAGATTTTTTCAGCACAGGAGTCAGTAATGTAACCAAGCCACCCTGGCCTGGTTACATGCTGCCCTTCTGAGGCTTTCTGAAGGTAAATCTGTGTTTTATATGGTCCAATATTGTGTCACAAACCTAAAAAAAAATAACAATGTACCAGTTTAATAATGGAGAAGCTATTGGTCTGCTTTATACTTTATATATATATATATATATATATATATATATATATATATATATATATATATATATATATATATATATATATATATATATATATATATATATATATATATATATATATATATATATAAATATATATATATATATATATATATATATATATATAAATATAAAAACTATTTTCTGACAATGTGTTTATTTATGAGCATCTATCCAGATTAACAAACATCTAGAAAAAGTATAAACTATATTATATTATTTTCCATATGAATCCCACATTTTTCATTCTTCTTCAGTCCTAGCTGATATTTATCCATGCTGGGTCAGATCCTGACGTTTGAAAAAGGAGGCAGGGAAAGCAGAATAAAGCTAAATGCTGCTAGCCAAGCCTTTTTGATAAACCAGGTCCTGCAAAAGGACATTTCTTGCACCATTTATCTCTTTCTCTCTCCAATGTGTCTCAAACCCCTGCGACTCGACCTTTCAATCACCTGCAAAAGGTCTGCGTTGTGGCGGGAGGTGGTGAGAAATACACCTCCTGTCACCTCAGGTTGCACCAGAGCTTCGCCCAGAGCTCTCTGCAGAGGAGCTACTGCGCATTGACAAAACTTTTAACGAGAGTCAGTTGATGTGTTTGAATTCATGGGATGTATCCTTCGAAAGGCCAGATTCGACAGATGCATCCCATGAATTAAAACAGATTGATTACGTCATAGCACGGCGCCATGGCCTGGTCGGATTCCAAGACTCCTCGTTATGCGGCCTTAAAATGCGTCCTTCTTTTTGCCCGATTTGAAGGATGGATCCGATGTATCGTGTCTATCCTAGGGTATCCCAGGATTCATTACGAGACCAAGCAAACCGGCTGCTCTATGATCAGAGGAAATGGTACTTGGCACCAAACAGTGGTGAATATTGGAAGTTCAGTTTAATATAATATTAATTTGGAGGTTTTTATCTGTTACTGTGTAAATGGGTTTGGCTGTGATTTAAGGACAGATTCTAATACATCTGCAGTGTGGGGACTATAAATCTGATGGGGTTTTAAAAAATTTTATTGTTGTTTTGCACAATTTGCTTAACTAAGTATTTGTTGTTGTTGAATATTAGAGATTTTACAGATACATTTTTTATAGAATAGAATAGAAAATCCCTTTATTGTCCCACAATGGGCAAATTTACAGCAGCAGGAAGATTATTGAAAATGGTCACATAATAATGTAGAGTTAAAAAATAAACAATAAAATACTGTACTGTAAAGTTTTTTAACAATATAAAACGGTGCACCTGGAGAATAAATAACCAATATACAGCTGTGGACATTTTTACAGTAATGGATATTTGAAAATAACAGCAACATCAGTTATATATAGTTAAAGCAGTGGGTGTTAAATATAGATAAACAGGTTATTGCACAGGGTGTAAAATAGTAATTCCACATCATACATTGCACAAGTTTTCGCTGTTGTAGTGTCACATTGTAAAGTCTGGTTGCAGCAGGGATGAATGACCTGCAGTAGCGCTCCTTTTTACAAACAGGGTGTAAAAGTCTTTTTCTAAAGGAGCTGCTCAGCTCCTCTACAGTCTGATGCAGAGGGTGGAAGGTGTTGTCCATGATGGATGTAAGCTTGGACAGCACCCTCCTCTCAGCCACCTCCTCCATTAAGTCCAAAGTGCAGAACAGAAATGGCCTTTCTCACCAGTTTGTTGCAACAACAGCGTAGAGGAGTGCTGATGCCACCACAGAGTCGTAGAAGCTTTTAAGCAGGACCCTGCTCACTCCAAACGACCTCATCCTCCTCAGGAGATGGAGGCGTCGCTGGCCCTTCTTATACAGCGCGTCTGTGTTATTTACTCCATGCTAATGCTAAATAGCTCTTTGTCACTGAGCAGGCAACTGTGCACTCATTGTCACACCTAGCAAAGCAAAGAAAGCAATCATCTAGTAAACTTACAGTTGTACTTGACATCTTATATATCCTCCCATTAAGAAAATGATAATTTCACAGTAGTAATTGAAATATCACCAAACTGAAACCCATTTACTAAATGATAATTTTACAAATAAAATGTTGATTTTAAATTGTTATTTTGAAAATTCTAATTCTAAAAATCTATCCCAGACAAATCAAAGCACCTTTCTCATGAACCAACATCCCTGTCAACAGGTGCAGAAGTGTGAATAACATGTCCTGAACATTACAGAAAACACCTGATATTACTGACTGCCTCTAAATTTTACTCTACAGAGTTTTAGTTCAGGAGCTCCATCAGGAGCAATTTCATGATATCCACTTCTTATCATTTTTATTTATTACTACTTATTGTCAATTTCTATTTATTTTAATGTCAGCTAATATTTGACATCCCCCTTCCCCTAAACTTTCAAAACAAAAACTCATACATATTATCCTAACAAGTCCATTTTCTGTGGACACCTGTGATTCCTCCATACCAGGAGTCTTTAACGTTTTCCAGACCAAGGACCCCAAAACTGATGGCAAGATGGAGCGGGGACCCGCTAATTATATATATTGTATGGACTTTTGTTATATCAAACTGGTCCTATAGTCACTCTATTACATATGGAGTAATCTAACAAAAGTAATGTCTCCCTGGGATTATTAAAGTATTTCTGATTCTGATTCCTGGTTGAAAAAGCTCCTGTGTGTCGCTGAATGTGAGCATTGATGACTGAAAGACATCTTCTGCCTCCATTTATCTGTTTACTAGAGTGTGTTGAATTCATGTTAATGTGGATTTAAAGACATTTCAATTAGTGGAAAAAATTGCAGGGTGGAATATAAAAAAAAAAGACTAATAAACTAAAACTCGCTGCCCCCCATGCAGTACCTCAGTGGACCCCCTAGGGGTCGCGGACCCCCTGTTGAAGACCTCTGCTCCACACCATCTCTTTCAGAGTTTCTGCTGCATATAACCTCTATGTTGACCTGGATGCATGGGCATGGCTTTACAGTATATCAACCAGCTGTTGTTTTGTCACATATCTAAACATACACATACATAAACTATAAGTTCAAAGGATGAATGAAACAAAATCATTAAATTGAACCCAAACGTTTACCTACACTAATTTTATTTATCTGCAGCATTTAAAAAATCTAAACAAGCCATGAAAACAATATACACAGGATCCCTCTGAACTGAGGACAATAGTAATTTCTTTTTGGGACAGTTTCTTCCTTTTATCCTTCATAATATCATCTTGAACTTATTATTATATTTCCTTAACTCCAATGAAAGGTTGAGTTTGGCAGAAGTTGGACATTTAAAGGTATTTCAATCAGTGATATAATTTTAATCTGCTTAAGTCTAGACATAAAGCTCTCTAAACATTTGCCCCCCTAGATGCTTTCTCTGTTGTAGTTGTGTTTCATCAGTCTGTATATATTTCTGTGGTCCTTCATGACATTCAGGGTGGGGCCACCAGCACACCACTGTCTGCTCCACATCCCAGCGGCATTTCTTTGCACTGTAATTAAAATCTCAGCATATTTCTGTCTCAGATAAGCCTATAGAGTCGGTATATTTGTGTTTGACACAAGCAGGGGCTGAAGATTTAAAACCAAGCCCTCCCCTTTCACCTCAAGGAGCAGCAGACATACCAAAAATACTCCATGTGACATTTAATGTCATTTCTTGCACGTGTTTATGGCTCGTTTCTAAATCTGGGTCAACCTGTGGGATGTTTATAACATTCAAATTAATCTTCTAAAGCTATTTTTTAAATTATGTCTCCAATTTTATTAGCACCACATGTGCAGATTGGTTTCCTGCTAATTGTAGGTACGTTTTAAACTTTGTTTGCCTCCAGCTTCAACTAAATGATTCCATTTCAGATTTTGGAATTCCCTTCAAAAATTTGTTTTAATGTCTGTCCTAGCAGGTGTTTTTCAGAGTCTTTTGTCTTAGACTTGGCCCCTTTGAAATGTGAAAAATGTCAAAACTGGAATGAGCCATAAATCTGCAGTGTATTTTTAGTAGGTCAATAAGCGCAGATGGTAAAAGGGTTTGGAGAAACATGTGCAACGTTTCACAATCAACAAGCTGGAACAAGCATATCGGGAGCTGCTGGCAGCTTTGAAACTGAATTAACTAATGTATGGATTTATCAATCCAGTTAATGTGCAATTTCAGTTTTAAATTTCACTTATAAGACCAATTCAGATTAAACCCTATTTCAACAATTAGAGCCATGATAAACTATGATAAAAGCAACATAAAGTGTATTTTTTTTAGTTCACTCCTGATAATATTCTTGCCATCCTTCTATATAATGACTGTAGCTGCGTTATAGCAGTGCTGTGCACTCATTTTAAAAATTAATTTAATGCTTTTTAGAAAATGCATTATCTATTACAGCAGCATTATCTGCAGAGAATCATTTGAATGTTTATTTTGTGGGAAAAAAAAAACTTACCATGCTTATCATGGATATAATAGTATTGTTATTGCTAAGTTTCCTTTAATTAAGCTAACTGAAGGATTTTTTTCAGAATTTTTTGTTTTTTTTCAGACGAGTTTTTTCAAGTTGATCAGTTTTAAAGATTAGCAATCTTAAATTACTTGCTCCTATCTGGACCCAGAAAGGAGGCTGGGAAGGGAGGTGGATTGTGGGAAATGCAAAGTTGTCACACATTATGCCTATCAACATTCTTAACCTGTCTAAATGCAGTCACTTGTTTTTAAGGCGTGGTATGGGCCTAATTATAAACTCTGTCACATACTGTACCATGACCTTTTCAAAAACCTTTGTAGGATTCTGTCAGGGGACATAAAAATGGGTCATCATTTTGTCTTTCAGATGGTAAATTGTCTCTTATATAATTGCTTAAGTTAATACAGAAATGGTTCATCTGACATGTAATCAACCTTATTTCCAAGCAAAGTCCTCCTCAGCTCAGTTTCCTTTGGATTGAACCAAGTCGACCTAGAAATATGGGGCAGAGAGTATTGATCCGACTTTGCTAGATATTCCAGGAGAGGACCAAGTGCTGGCATGTTGGCATAAATATGCCAACAGCAGTAGGGTGCTAATAATTTCGTCAGTAACGAATTTGTAAAAAAACTAATTTTTCTCAATAATCTCAAAACAGGCTAAAAATAGAGCCTACAGGATTTTATCTATGTAATTCTCCCTCTCAAGAACAATCCAACAGAATTGATTCCTGGATTTAAAGCTACAGTGTGTAGTTTTCAGCGACATCTAACGTCCAGGCTGCAGACCGCAGCAACATGAACATCTCCCCCCCACCGCTTCTCCCCCCCAACAGTACGGCGAGCGTTACGGGACAAAATGTCTTCCACGACGTCCGCATCACCTACCTTCTCAAGTGATGAGGTTTGTTTACATAGATAATTTTAATACTGCCATCTATTGTTCAGTACCGTCTCAGTTCATCTCTCTCAACTTGCCGTAGTTACTTTCGAGCGTAATGGGCGATCTCGCAATCGCTAGTTTGTTGGCTCTGCGCTGCCGTAGCGCAAAGATGTCTGCCTCCATGGCTGCGAGACCCGCTCCTATGTAATTATAAATAACAAATTCTAAGGCAACGCAAATATTAAGGTTAAGAGGCTGAGCTCGTAGATGATGATAAATAACATAGTTATGTATAATATATTACATTTCTGACTGTATATCCCTGTAATTATTACACACTGTAGCTTTAAATACTTCCAGAAGGATTGATCAAACGTCTGGTTTCCTCTCAGTCAAGCCATTTTTGTGGTTGCCATTGTTCCAGGTGACCTAGAATTTACACAAGCATTTCTCAGTAATAATCCTCTCTTCATAAATAAGTGAGTTGGATTCTTCAATTTTTTTTTTTTTATATAAATGAAATACTTTTGGTGGCTTTTCAACACATCTTTGGTATAGAAGATGAACCACAGAGCCAGAGCTGGTCTTTAAACCGGTATTGTTCTGTATTTTATCAGCAAGTAGAGACAGAAGCAAGTAAACTGTGACCTTATCTGTTCTGTTTCAATATTTGAACATTTTACTTTTTTATTTGTTCAAAAAAATGTTATATTAGTTATATTCAGTTCTTTCTATGACATAATTCTGCTTGACGTAACAGATTTAGCATCAGTAAACTCGTGACAGTCCGAGCTGGTATTACTCTTTATTTTTTTTCTTCTTTTAAATCTGTCCCGGAGAGATGATATCCATGCTTAATCCGACTTATAAAGCTCAGATTTTGACAACCATAATGTCTTTGAGTCACTGAGAAATGTGAGAATGTAACAGAAACTCAAGAGATTTTTTGTTGGGATTTTTCAAAAGGGTTTTGCGATAAAAAGGTATATTTGATGAAAAAATAAATGATCGCAAATATAAGTGGCCAAAATTAGTTAGCTTTGCAGGGTGGCTGGGCGCTCCCTTCGAGATCAGGTGAGCAGCTCAGTTACCCGGGAGGAGCTCGGAGCAGAGTCGTTGCTCCTCCATGTCGATAGGAGCCAGCTGAGGTGGCTCAGGCTGGTGCCTCCTGGTCGTCTGACATTATGGAGCAATGGCAGATAAATACAACAAACCTGCAATGGACAATGAAACAAGAGAGCTTATATAGAGAACTGAGGGAAGAGTGGAGAATGACATAAGATTCAGGTTCCCCTATTGAGGGAATGAAGAGCAGTCATAGAAGATGAAGAGCAAAGAGACTGAGGTAGATGGACCAGAAATTGCCAATTGCAATATAAGACATAATACTAACACAACAATTTGTTTTTCAAGAAGAACTAACCATAACACAAAAGGGAAAAGCTTAATTCTATACGAAGAACAAATCCAAACACAATAATTGCCGACAATTAAATGAAATCAATGAACTTTAAAAAATTACTTAACCTCAATAATAAACACTCAGGCATGAACTGTCAAGAAAAAAACTGACATAGAACTCTGAATCAATAAGAAAACAACTTATTTTGCACTAGTGAAAACTAAAAGACAAGGAGATCATGACACGCTGTAAAATAACAAAAGTAATTTAAGAGTGGAAAACCTTTAAAACAATCTTTCCAGTGCTAAACCTGTCAGATACCCCCCCCCCGCCCCAGTTTAGACTTTGACAAGATTTTAGATGTAGGAAAATTGGCAACAGAAAGGAGAACTGTTCAAAGAACAAAGCTTAAAGCAGCTCCTCATCTTTTCACCAATTTTTGCTGCTGAGCATCTTGTTTTCTGGTAGGATGTATTCTCTTTGAAAAAGTAATGCCCGTTTCTCAATTCACAAGAACGCGAGTACGGACTCGTGTCCTCTCCAAGAATGTTCTTGAGGAGAAAACAGAAAAGTGTGGACTCTGGGAGAACGGGAGCATGCAGCATTAATATGGGTCAATTGGAACAGATGCGTACTCGTGACGTCACCACACGCTCGACCCGTCTGGAGCTGCATTTCACCTCCTGTTTTTAATATAGCATTTTGCCAAATAAAGAGCCAGCGGTCCTTCACATAATATGCCGAGAGAGGGCTACCACAGACAGGTTAACGTTAGCCCTGGCTACTGTAACCCTCGGATGTCCACTGGTTGCCACGGTCCTCTCAGCATCTAAACGTTTTTTTTAATTACGCACTTAACCAGTAAATGGACCATATAGTGATGCTTGAAAGTATAATGTTCTCACCTCAAATGATCTCAAAACGTACTTTTATTGAACAACGGCAACAGAAAAGAAAACTTTTAACTTAATACCCTCAGCTCTGTGGGTGTTCCATTGAAAGCTGCTGCTGCCACAGTGCATGCTGGGACAGCTGTCAATATCAAGAACAGACAAGTCTGCTCTGATGCATGCTGGGTAAATAGGGAGGGGCGAGAGCAACATCTGGGGACTTTGTCCATTCTCGGTCTTCTTGTTCTTGTGAACTGGAACAGTACTAGGGCTAAGGCTGATGATGTTTCACGAGCACACGAGAACTCACAAGTACACATATTGAGAAACACACCATGTCTACAGTATATGATCTTGTTCCCTGATCTACAGAACCAGCTGAGTGTTTTCTATTTCCTTCTGAAACCATCACTGTTGCAGCTCCAAACGTTTCCACAATAAAATGATCATCATCAGCATCAGATGTTTCTGATTCTGTTCCATCCTCCTGCTTGAACAAAGATTCCTTTCTGGACTCATCCAAATCAAACATTCCCACTGTGTGAACAACAAGCTGCTGTTCATGTTGTTCTCAAACATTGTTTTGGCTACGCTGACAGCTCTGTCTGCCTTTAACAGTCTTTCAGGCCAGAAGTAGAGCTGCTGCTGAAGGTTTACGGTCCCTGGCTGTCAGCAGGCCTTCAGTAAACATACTGTTTATATTGTGGTGGTTCTGCTAACGTTCAGCCAAAGGTAACTCACTCCCAGAAACCTGACCATTGCTTTGGTCCAAAGAGTGAGGAGCAGAATGTAACCAACTGAACTTCCATGCAGCTCACACACAATATTAAAGCTGCTGGGGGATACATCCTGTTTAACCAGGCAGATTCCAGCTGGAAACATTACTGCTCCAGATGTGCAAATGATATCACTGCAGAAAGAAAGTCATTTCTTTTTATTCTCTTTTTTGGTTTTAAGGGTATTGATTAAGATAAGTGCAATAAAATGGCATGCATCAGACCACTCCTAGATACACGTACTGGTTTGGATTCAAGTGTCTGTGCTGTTGTGGTTTCTTTATTTTGTTTTTTTTTTCTTTTTACACACATCCAGAGGCAGACTACAGGGCTATTCAGTTGGGTTATCTCTCCTCCTTTTGCTTTCAGCCTTTTCCCCAATTTTCCTTTTCTTACCTTTTTCTCTAAATATATTGGGCCTTACCTCACTGTATGCTGCTGGACAGCATACTTAAATAAATAAATAGATAAATAAATAAATAAAAAAGAAGGAGAATTTGGAAAAGCCTGAGCCATCAATCCAGGTCACTTTACCAGAAGGTAACATCTATATATTTTGGACCCCCTTAAAAACTTATCATACAAGAATTCATTTATTTTTTTTCTCTGTGAAATTAATATTCTTCTTCTGCACTTTATTTCTTTGGATGTATTTTTTTGAACAATTAAATAGTTTGATAAACAGTTGGATCTTGGCCATTAAGATCTGTTGTATTTCAAATATAATAATTATTATTGTTCTTAGTAAGGAACTTGATATGTTTTTGATTTTTTTTTTTTTATAAATAGATCATTACACCTAAACTTTAAACAATGATAGATGTCTGAACATAAGCCAGTCTGGTATTATTTCCCAGAACAATCACATATATGAAACCTTGAAAGAATATGTCGCTCCAACCATCATCTGATGCGTAGCTTAATAGGTAAAACAAGAAACAGCTTCATAATTCTAGCCTGTAAGAAGAAAAGAATGAGTTACAGAATATATCGATTTCTCATCCTTTATCTAATATTTATTATTTATTCTAATCAGGCTTGATAATGACATATGTTTTGTTATCTGCTGCCTCTGTACTGTAGCGTGGTTGAGCTCAAACATTCAGACTTAGACAGCATGGTCCAAGCATGGTTGACTTGGTTGCACTTTTTTTTCTACATATTTTGCTTCTATTTGAAAATCCTGAAGGACATGTTTTTTTATTTGTTTTGTTTTGTTTTTTCTCAAATCTCTTACTGATATGGACAGAAAAGCTTAGGTTATTCCCATCTTATTAACAAGTCAAGTGAACAAGAACCAAGTGCGCTCCAGGTTCGGAGTGACTTCCGTGGTTGTTGTTGGTGGCCGAGGCTGAAAATCACTCTGGAAAGCAGTTTGACTCATAATATGATCCAATAAAAAACAGTAATGTAGAGTTTAAGCCCTATTTTTTATTTAATTTTATGATATGCTTCGATTGCTTTATTGTCAACTACAATTTACATATAGTCGAGATTTCAGTTTCAGTGCAAACCATTCATCAAATATATTGAGTGAGGCTGACAGGGGGAATGATTTACTGAGGCCATGCGTGCCGCAGAATGCTGCCTTTGGCGAGTTCTTATGGTTCCCAAGGGCCCCAACCTGCAGGCGGTTCCCTATAGCGCTGCCTTTATCTCTGTAGAAAGATAGGAGCCACAAAGTAGGGAGAGGGTAAAAAGAGCATATTTTACATTTTGTCCTTGACAGGATACAGTTTGAGATACCAAAAAAGCCTCAACACAAGAAAAGCACATGTAACACGAGACAGACATTTCAGCAGAAGGAAAAACATCGGAGGCTGGAGCCACATAAGAGTTAATCTGTCAATCTGACGTAATACTGTTTTGATTTATTGAATATAAATTTTAAACATTTTTAAACATATTTCCCAGTCAAATGTATTTTTTTCCCATCAAGAGTGAGTATAATAATAATTACAACTCATAATTCAGTGAAAGAAATCTTGTTTTTAATCATTCCACCCTATTTATCTGCTATGATATGAAAGTATGAGCTAGCTCGTTGATTGAAGAGAGTTGATGCATATGAGTTATTAATAAATGACTCCTCAGGCCAATACACAATGTTTGTGTCATGATGTGTTTTAGAGGTCTGAACCAATGTGTAGAGAACCACTCAGAGAGCAAGACAAAGGTTTAACAGGTTTATTAAGGTAAGAAGGGTGGTAAGATCTGGAACTCAGGGAGCTGGTGTACAGGAACTAGGAAGTCTAGAGGGGATATCAAAAACGGTTAGTTCAGGGACCGTGGGAATCTTGAACGCCGTAAGGAAGATGCTAGTGAGGGACTCACGTTTGGGGGGTTCTTCTCTCACATTGCATCCAGTCTGTGTGGGTTGATCCAGAGAAGTGGGGACATGTTGAAGAGTGGACAGGCGGAGCGGACTATCACTTTGATTTCCAGGAGAACTTGAACGGTATATGTGGAGATTTATCCCCTGCTCAGTGTGAAGCTCAAACAATCCTTCCAGGGTGAGAAGGCCAAAAATCCAGTTGGCAGGGTGACTTCCTGCCGAGAGGCAAAGACAAAAACAAGGTTAAAGCTCAGAGAGACAAAGATTTAGGTTAGACTCGGCTAATCTAAGCATGGCTAGAGTACCCAAAACTGGCAAACGCTCTGGCATAGAGGTAGTGACAGTCCACTGCTTAAGTGCTCTACCAGATAATGATCCAAAGAGCCGCAGGTGTGCAGCGAGGACCAACAAGGACAGGGCGCCACCTGCTGGTGGAGGGAGAGACAGACACAAAACAGACCACACAAACTGGATTCCTGACAGTTTGACCATATCAATGCTACGAGCAGGGCTCCCATCTTGAAATACCGACTATGTTAGTTGGGAGATGATGCACCGTATCGTTTTACAGCCACAGGCTCTTATATCGTCATGGAGCTAAGGCTTCGGCTCTACTATTTTTCACCTGCTCTACTACTGGTCATGGCTACGAAAAAAGTTTTATTCTTTCTATAAGTCTGTGCTCTGATCCTCTAAGCAGTATTTGTGTCAGTTATATTGCAGGGACTCGATATTTAGGTTGACATGGTGTCTCAGATGTACAACACTCAAAAACAACAGAATATTTCATCATCAGGAGGTCACATTATGGATGCATCATGTCTGTGTATGGCAGTGAGAAGCAGAGAAAATATGCAGAGCCCTTCTCTTGTTGTTCATTAACAGGGAGGGGTACTAAGATTAAATGTTGGCCAAATCCATCATATTAAGTTTAAATGCAAACTTCAAACACCAACTAATAGAGATGTCATCAAGCTCTGCTGTGTGATGTCAACAGGACATCGGATTGTATTTCTGGAAATGTTGGAGGTAATTTCCCGAACCCACATTAGCTTGCCTGCTCAGTTTAGCTGCTGTGAGGCAGCCCATTAGGTCCAAACATGCTGGTTTGTTAAACCTCCTCTTCATTAGTTGGAACATTTAACTTAGCTTTGCACACAAGCTTTGTGCGCATGAACCACACAGCTGTGCAAAATCAAACCACTGGCAGCTGCTTCAATTTCAGGGTGTAAGGATCAGGTAGAATGGTTTACTGTCAAATTTCAATAAGGTGTTATGTGCGTCGGGCACATTAATTAATTTTGTTTCTTTTTTTTCCCCCTTTTAGTGTTAGTTGAATCACAAAATTTTAGAGTTGATAATTTTTTGTTTTGTAAATGATTTGATTACGTTAATTGGTTGTGATATTGGTCCACCTATAAGTAGGCTGGGTTTCCACCTGTTAGTCTCGCCCTCTCTCTCTCTCTCTCTCTCTCTCTCTCTCTCCCTTCGAATCCAATCCAATCCAATCCACTTTATTTATATAGTACGGTTTAAATAAACACAAGGTTTCCAAAGTGCTGCACAAAAAGATAAAATAACTAAAATAAATAAAAGTAATAAAATAAAATAAAATAAAAGCACTGCCCGCACAGGATAAAAATATGCATGTATATACATAAAATCAACATGTGTACATAAAATCAACAATCTTCTGATCAAGCCACCGTCACAGAGAGAGCGTTCAGACGCAATGCGCTCGTCTCCCTTCTTTGTAGGCCGCCGCTGACCGCTCCAGCCTGCCATGTGGTATTTTTGTTCGTTAGCCTTTGTTTTTTGCCGATTTTTTTGTAACTTTGACCTGGTGGGACCGGTTGTCTGGTTTTCGTTCTTTTTTTATTTCTTTAGGGGTTTAACCGTTAGTTCGTTACTAGCAGAGGCTTCGACGGCCCTGTATAGGGTTGGCCCTCTGCTGTAACGTTTTGTTTCTTTAGATCTGCTCACCAGGTTTAACTTTTTGTTCATACATTGGGTTTTGTTTTTTTTTATTAGAGTTTTTTTTGGACACGGGGAACTGGGGAAAAATCTGACTCTGTTTTTTTTTTTGTCTCTTTGCAAAAAAAAAAAACAACTGATCAAAAAAGAAGTTCCAGAGATTAAGAATAAAATAATTCTTTTGATGTGGATAAATATTTCACGCTGTTTGAAAGGGTGGCACTCGCACTTAATTGGCCGTGGAGGTGTGGACTTTGTTGTTGCAATGTGTCTCGGTTGGCAAAGCGCAAGAGGCAGATGCGTCGCTGTCTGTGGCAGATAGCTTGGATTTTGATAAAGTTAAGAATTCTATTCTGTGGGCGTATCAACTAGTGCCCGAAGCTTATCGCCAAAAATTTCGCAATGTAAAAAAACATTATAGTCAAACTTATGTGGATTTTGTTAGAGATAAAGAAATTCTTTTTGATCGCTGGTGCACTGCTAAAAATGTTGAGGACTTTGCACAACTTAAGCAGCTCATTTTGATGGAAGATTTTAAAAACAGCTTGCCGGAGAAAATTACCACTTATTTGAATGAAAATAAAGTGTCAGATGTGTCAAAAGCTGCAGTACTTGTTGATGAGTATATGTTGATGCACAGGGGTAATTTTGAGCGATCACATGTTTCTAATAAGTTTGTCAAATCTGGAAATAAAGGAAGAGAATTTGCGAAGGCTGTTTATGAAGTCAGATACACATACTACGCTCGGGGGAGTTGAGAGTAAGTTGGACCATGGGTTGGATTTGAAGACTAATGTAACGTGTTTTTATGGTAAGAAGAGAGGACATATTGTGGCCAACTGTCCGGTTTTACAGAAAAAGAACACTAAGCCAGTCGCTTTTATTAAGACCGTAAAACCCGTTGCTCAGTCTTCCTCAGCTAAACAGTCTTGCGAGTATGCTGATTTTAAACCTTTCGTTATGGATGGGTTTGTTTCTGTGTCTCCTACTGGTGAGAAAATCCCTGTGAAAATATTGCGAGATACTGCTGCCTCTCAGTCCTTTATTTTGGAGGGGATTTTGCTGCTAAATGATAACACTGCGATCGGTTCTGATGTAGCGGTTCGTGGTTTCGGCATGCGAGACATTGGGGTTTCGCTGCACAAAGTTGTGATCCAGTCTGAGCTGTGGTCTGGTGACACTGTGGTTGGGATGCGCCCTATATCCAATAGCGGGCATCTCCATGATCATGGAACCCTACTTTCCTCTTTTCGTGAAGCTCTTCTTCCAGTTGTTGAATGTCCAGGTTCAACTATTGGATGTAATCTTGATGGTATTAGTGATCATCCCTGATCTCTAGTTTCCTGAAAAGGGTCTGGCTTTTCTCCACAGCCTTCAACTTTCTGCCTCACTTCTTTTCAAAGAGGCTCGTACCCTTATGACTTCTTGATTAAGTTCTTGACACAAAGCGCTGACGCTTTCTACATGATAAGAGACTTCAGTTTCTGCTTGGTGCCTCAATCTTTTCTCTTCTTGGAGCAACGTTTCCAGCTGCTGGATGTCATGTTGAAGTTTTTTCTGGTCGACCTCCTTGGATATGCTCTGAGTTTCTTTTAGTTTCCGTTTTTCTGCCTGGAACCCTACTTTCCTCTTTTCTTGAAGCTCTTCTTCCAGTTGTTGAATGTCCAGGTTAAACTATTGGATGTAATCTTGATGGTATTAGTGATCATCCCTGATCTCTAGTTTCCTGAAAAGGGTCTGGCTTTTCTCCACAGCCTTCAACTTTCTGCCTCACTTCTTTTCAAAGAGTCTCGTTTCCTTATGACTTCTTGATCAAGTTCTTGACACAAAGCGCTGACGCTTTCTACATGATTAGAGATTTCAGTTTCTGCTTGGTGCCTCAATCTTTTCTCTTCTTGGAGCAACGTTTCCAGATGCTGGATGTCATGTTGAAGTTTTTTCTGGTCGACCTCCTTTGATGTGCTCTAAGTTTCTTTTAGTTTCCGTTTTTCTGCCTGGAACCCTACTTTCCTCTTTTCTTGAAGCTCTTCTTCCAGTTGTTGAATGTCCAGGTTCAACTATTGGATGTAATCTTGATGGTATTAGTGATCATCCCTGATCTCTAGTTTCCTGAAAAGGGTCTGGCTTTTCTCCACAGCCTTCAGCCTTTCTGCCTCACTTCTTTTCAAAGAGGCTCGTACCCTTATGACTTCTTGACTAAGTTCTTGACACAAAGCGCTGACACTTTCTACATGATTAGAGATTTCGGTTTCTGCTTAGAGCCTCAATCTTTTCTCTTCTTGGAGCAACGTTTCCAGCTGCTGGATGACGTGTTGAAGTTTTTTGACCTTCTTGGATATGCTCTGAGTTTCATTTAGTTTCCGTTTTTCTGCCTGGAACCCTACTTTCCTCTTTTCGTGAAGCTCTTCTTCCAGTTGTTGAATGTCCAGGTTCAACTATTGGATGTAATCTTGATGGTATTAGTGATCATCCCTGATCTCTAGTTTCCTGAAAAGGGTCTGGCTTTCTCCACAGCCTTCAACTTTCTGCCTCACTTCTTTTCAAAGAGGCTCGTACCCTTATGACTTCTTGATTAAGTTCTTGACACAAAGCGCTGACGCTTTCTACATGATAAGAGACTTCAGTTTCTGCTTGGTGCCTCAATCTTTTCTCTTCTTGGAGCAACGTTTCCAGCTGCTGGATGTCATGTTGAAGTTTTTTCTGGTCGACCTCCTTGGATATGCTCTGAGTTTCTTTTAGTTTCCGTTTTTCTGCCTGGAACCCTACTTTCCTCTTTTCTTGAAGCTCTTCTTCCAGTTGTTGAATGTCCAGGTTAAACTATTGGATGTAATCTTGATGGTATTAGTGATCATCCCTGATCTCTAGTTTCCTGAAAAGGGTCTGGCTTTTCTCCACAGCCTTCAACTTTCTGCCTCACTTCTTTTCAAAGAGGCTCGTACCCTTATGACTTCTTGATTAAGTTCTTGACACAAAGCGCTGACGCTTTCTACATGATTAGAGATTTCAGTTTCTGCTTGGTGCCTCAATCTTTTCTCTTCTTGGAGCAACGTTTCCAGATGCTGGATGTCATGTTGAAGTTTTTTCTGGTCGACCTCCTTGGATGTGCTCTAAGTTTCTTTTAGTTTCCGTTTTTCTGCCTGGAACCCTACTTTCCTCTTTTCTTGAAGCTCTTCTTCCAGTTGTTGAATGTCCAGGTTCAACTATTGGATGTAATCTTGATGGTATTAGTGATCATCCCTGATCTCTAGTTTCCTGAGAAGGGTCTGGCTTTTCTCCACAGCCTTCAGCCTTTCTGCCTCACTTCTTTTCAAAGAGGCTCCTACCCTTAAGACTTCTTGATTAAGTTCTTGACACAAAGCGCTGACACTTTCTACATGATTAGAGACTTCAGTTTCTGCTTGGTGCCTCAATCTTTTCTCTTCTTGGAGCAATGTTTCCAACTGCTGGATGTCATGTTGAAGTTTTTTCTGGTCGACCTCCTTGGATGTGCTCTGAGTTTCTTTTAGTTTCCGTTTTTCTGCCTGGAACCCTACTTTCCTCTTTTCGTGAAGCTCTTCTTCCAGTTGTTGAATGTCCAGGTTCAACTATTGGATGTAATCTTGATGGTATTAGTGATCATCCCTGATCTCTAGTTTACTGAGAAGGGTCTGGCTTTTCTCCACAGCCTCCTGCCTTTCTGCCTCACTTCTTTTCAAAGAGGCTCGTACCCTTATGACTTCTTGACTAAGTTCTTGACACCAAGGGCGTAGGTTTGATTTCAACTTTGGTAGGGATACTATTCCTCAGTTTCATTGGTCTTTTGCAAAAATATGCATGCTCCTTTTTATGCTTAATGTGAGCTTCAGGGCTCATTTTGTTTAAAGAGAACAGCAGCATTTCTTGCTACATTAATACAAATCTTATAAGCACTACACTCACTAGATGCTGTTTATCAATATTTAAAGCATCACTGGCTCTGATGAATGTGGAATTAGGACTTTTTCCACTTTGAAAAGGATTGCATTTAAATTTACCTGCGACTAAGACAGTGTCTGTTTAACCAAATATAGTCTATAATATGTGGATTTATCCTGTTTTTATATCTGAATATATAGAATTGTGCAGAGGTAAACCCCACTCTTATTTTTTTTTATCTAATATGCTCTCTCTGGATCATGCAAAAATAATACATTCAAGGGACAGCAAATAAATGTATTGTATTTACATGTGCACTGGAACTATAAGAGGAACTGACACTGAGCATTTAAAATATTAATATTAGAAGTTGTACATTTGGGCTGTAGTTACTCTCTGTAGCTAATTTCAAGTATTTTATCTATGGCTGAAACAATTAATCATATTAACAAATTATTTAAATAATCGTGAACTAATTTAGTAATTAATTAATCGTAAACTGGAGTGTAGGGCCACTAAAATGTGCCTTTAGCCGACAGAGCGACCCACTTAGAGCAGGAATTATACCAAGATTGTAAAAAAATATGTAAACATTTAGCATTTAAGAAGTAAAAAAAAAAAAAAGTTTTTGTCTGTCAATATTCTCCATCCAGAACTCCTCCAAAGGAAACGTTTAAACGTTTCTGTTTCACCTGGTTTCATTTCATAAAAGATCTTCTTAAAGGAGCCTTTGGCTATCTGATTAAAAGATAAAATAAAAGAAATCCTAACGTTGTTAACTTACATTTCTCAAGTTCCACAAATCAAAAAACTCTCTCCTGCTTCTTTACAGAACTCCAATCAGAAGCTTTCGCCTGTTTTAGCATAGATAATATTTTTTTTTTATTTGGACTAGTTTCGTAGCCCAATATTAATTTATTTTAGCGTCTTTTTTTCGCGCTCCAAGCACCCGCGCGCGCTCACATACAGACTTAAAAACTATTGATGCGCTGCTATGTGAAAGGGACAGGAAAGAGCAGGCAGCTGCAGCTACCAGGCAGAGAAGCTGCGAGAGGAAAAGAAGCGGCTGCTGTATAGTAAATTATAAACATGTTGTTTACATCCAATTATTGGTAGGGACAATGGGTCCGTCCAAAATTTTGGTAGGGACATGTCCCTATGGTCCCTATGCAAACCTACGCCCATGCTTGACACAAAGCGCTGACACTTTCTACATGATTAGAGACTTCAGTTTCTGCTTGGTGCCTCAAACTTTTCTCTTCTTGGAGCAACGTTTCCAGCTGCTGGATGTCATGTTGAAGTTTTTTCTGGTCGACCTCCTTGGATGTGCTCTGAGTTTCTTTTAGTTTCCGCTTTTCTGCCTGGAACCCTACTTTCCTCTTTTCTTGAAGGTCTTCTTCCAGTTGTTGAATGTCCAGGTTCAACTTTTGGATGTAATCTTGATGGTATTAGTGATCATCCCTGATCTCTAGTTTCCTGAGATGGGTCTGGCTTTTCTCCACAGCCTTCAGCCTTTCTGCCTCACTTCTTTTCAAAGAGGCTCGTACCCTTATGACTTCTTGATCAAGTTCTTGACACAAAGCGCTGACACTTTCTACATGATTAGAGATTTCGGTTTCTGCTTAGAGCCTCAATCTTTTCTCTTCTTGGAGCAACGTTTCCAGCTGCTGGATGACGTGTTGAAGTTTTTTGACCTCCTTGGATGTGCTCTGAGTTTCATTTAGTTGCTGTTTTTCTGCCTGGAGCCCTACTTTACTCTTTTCATGAAGCTCTTCTTCCAGTTGTTGAATGTCCAGGTTCAACTTTTGGATGTAATCTTGATGGTATTAGTGATCATCCCTGATCTCTAGTTTCCTGAAAAGGGTCTGGCTTTTCTCCACAGCCTCTTGCCTTTCTGCCTCACTTCTTTTCAAAGAGGCTCGTACCCTTATGACTTCTTGATTAAGTTCTTGACACAAAGCGCTGACGCTTTCTACATGATAAGAGACTTCAGTTTCTGCTTGGTGCCTCAATCTTTTCTCTTCTTGGAGCAATGTTTCCAACTGCTGGATGTCATGTTGAAGTTTTTTCTGGTCGACCTCCTTTGATGTGCTCTGAGTTTCTTTTAGTTTCCGTTTTTCTGCCTGGAACCCTACTTTCCTCTTTTCGTGAAGCTCTTCTTCCAGTTGTTGAATGTCCAGGTTCAACTATTGGATGTAATCTTGATGGTATTAGTGATCATCCCTGATCTCTAGTTTCCTGAAAAGGGTCTGGCTTTTCTCCACAGCCTTCAGCCTTTCTGCCTCACTTCTTTTCAAAGAGGCTCGTACCCTTAAGACTTCTTGATTAAGTTCTTGACACAAAGCGCTGACGCTTTCTACATGATTAGAGATTTCAGTTTCTGCTTGGTGCCTCAAACTTTTCTCTTCTTGGAGCAACGTTTCCAGCTGCTGGATGTCATGTTGAAGTTTTTTCTGGTCGACCTCCTTGGATGTGCTCTGAGTTTCTTTTAGTTTCCGTTTTTCTGCCTGGAACCCTACTTTCCTCTTTTCATGAAGCTCTTCTTCCAGTTGTTGAATGTCCAGGTTCAACTATTGGATGTAATCTCGATGGTATTAGTGATCATCCCTGATCTCTAGTTTCCTGAGAAGGGTCTGGCTTTTCTCCACAGCCTTCAGCCTTTCTGCCTCACTTCTTTTCAAAGAGGCTCGTACCCTTATGACTTCTTGATTAAGTTCTTGACACAAAGCGCTGACGCTTTCTACATGATTAGAGATTTCGATTTCTGCTTGGAGCCTCAATCTTTTCTCTTCTTGGAGCAATGTTTCCAGATGCTGGATGTCATGTTGAAGTTTTTTCTGGTCGACCTCCTTGGATGTGCTCTGAGTTTCATTTAGTTTCCGTTCTTCTGCCTGGAGCCCTACTTTGCTCTTTTCTTGAAGCTCTTCTTCCAGTTGTTGAATATCCAGGTTCATTATGTCCAGGTCATCCAGTTTCACAGAAGCTGAACCCTCCTGAAATCTTTTCTCTATATCTTTTAGTTTGCTGAAGAGTATCTGTATGATCTCTGTAGCCTTCTGTTTTTCTGCCTCTACCTGGATTCGAAGATCTTGCTCTCTCTTAATATCTTTGTCCGTTTCTTCGAACAAAGCCTCTAACTGTTCAAAGGTTGTAGTCTCTGCGTTCAACCTCAGCTCTCTTTCTTTTTCTAGCTTTTCTTGCAACTCTCTGATGGTATTATGCATCTCACGTCTCTCTGAAAACCCTTTGGACATCTCCAATTTTTGGAGTTTGTTGGAAAGTGCCTGTGTGATCTCCAGAGCTTCCAGTTTTTCATATTCACTTTCAAATCTGAGGTGCTTTTCTTTTTTAAGCTCTTTCTCAGCTTGCTCCAGCTTCAGCTCAGCCAAACGCATTTCAAACTCGTATTTAATGTTGAGGTGGAAAATTTGATCTTCATATTTCATTTGTAAGTTAATGAGTTCCTTCTGGTGTTTCTCTTTTGTGTGGCAGCAGGTGGACCTAGCCTGCGCTTGGATTTTGTCTTCAGCTTGCTGAAGTTTGTCCTTCAGGTCCATAATTTCCTGCTGCAAAGCCTCATTTTCTTTGCTCAGGACCTTGTTGAACCTTTGGAAGACGTTAGAAGGTTGATTGGCTCCAATATTCTCCATTGTCTTATTTTTAACAAGGTGCTGCTAAGTGAAACTGTTCTCTCAAGTAGTTCGCTAAAGAATGCCTCTGGACTGTGCACTAGACTAGGCTTCTAGAATTGTTTGTAGAATTCTAGACTACCTACATCATAGACTGATGATGTCATCAGCATGGAAACAGTCACTGATCCCAGATCAGCCTGTCCACTGAATGGAACTTTGGTCACACGACTGTTGTCAACCAATTTCAAAATTTTTGAATCAAAACATTCAGCTTGTTCAGGAGAATTCTGCTATGTCTTTTGGTAAAGATATTTTTTGTTTTTTTTCTCGATATTCAGCTTTTTCTGCGATTTTTTTTTTTTTTTTTGTCCTGTTGAAATGCATATAGAATTCTTAGATTTTAGCAAAATTCAACTGAAACTTCACCATCTTTGCCCTTTAACTACTTCAGCATACTTTCAGCTGGAAACACCATTCAACTTTTAAAATGTTTCCGTATCTTTCTGCTATTACTGTTTAACTCTTTTTAACTCTTTTTGCTAACTTTTACAGGTTTGCTTCAGTGAAGCTTCAAACTTTTAAAGAATTTTTACAGATTTTCAGATTTATAATGGAAGTCTATGGACGGAATGTTCAGCTGCTAGAGTTTGCCACTCTAGGGTTTTCAAACATTTCACTCATGCCAAACAGTTTCAACTCACTCACTCATTTCTTACTCTATGTAGAAAAATTATACATCAAAACGTAAGTTTTTTTGTCAGGATTCAGGAAATGTAATCCTCATTTGTGTGGGATTTACAGTTTTCCTACAGTTTGGCCTAGACCACGAAGAAGTCCACACTTCCCTAATAGAAATCCAATGAGAGAGCTTCCAAAAATCACATCTGAAAATACAAAACGACACATATTTTCGTATCGCTGCCATTGCTAAACTGTTTGATGTACAAACATTAGAACTTGGTAAAGAACATATTCAGACCCTACTAGCACTCACATTGAAGGATTTTCTTCAAAATCATTTATGGTTTAGCTGTTTAGCTGACTTGTTCGGCTATAGGAAAAGGTTGATTGTGAGAAAAATCCTCAGACTCAGAAAAAATTTATTTTTACATCGTCACCGTGGCCAAATAGTTTTTTGTAGAAACATGGAAGTTGGCACAATCGAAGCCGAGGGATGGCTGACACCCACAGTGAAAGAATTTTTTGAATACCTTATACAGCTTTGGCTCACCACTCGTTTGTTCAGATGGGTTTTTCAGCACCTGAAAGCTCAGTGAACCTGAGGTGCTGCATGTAATCCAATCCGACGAGAAGGTGGAACAAACCATTTTGTTTCTCCTTCCCATTAGGGTTGTGAAAGAGCTACAGACATGAATGTTACTCCAATCGGACACAAGGGATAGCTGTCCCTTAGACGGAAAAAATTTTTTGGATACCATTTACGGCTTTGGCTCACCACTCGTTTGTTTGGAGGGTTGGTTTGGCTTTTGAGAGCTCAGCTCTAACAAAGAGCTACATATTATTTAATGAGAGAAGCAGGTGTGACACACCTTTATATTTCTCCTTCCCATTAAGGTTGTGAATGAGCGAGAGCCATGAAAGTTACTCCAATCGGAGACAAGGGATAGCTCTCGCTTAGATTGAAAGAATGGGCAAAAGAGTGATTTAATGACTGGAAAGTCATCAAGTATCATTGCTGGGTCTGACCCTTTTCTCAACACATAAGCCTGCTAGACTTTCAAAATAAGACTGCAGGGACCCTACAAAATAAAAGCCTCTATATTATACTGGTGCATTAATTGATGCAAATGGCTCAGCATTATGACCCAAACTCCACCAGCTTGTTTCTATTAGACTCTAGGGACCTTTTCAAAACACACCCCAGAGCAAATTTCCCATTTACGCTCTAATACAGCATCTATTTACCCAATAACATGGAAAACCAGTGATTTCACATTTAGAAATGGATTCTATATCACTGCTGGGCATGACCCTTCCCTTGACACAAATCCATGATAGACTTTCAAAATAAGACTATGGGGACTCTATAAAATAAAAGCCTCTTCCTTACCCACACTCATTCATTGTGCCGTATGGTTCATAGCTATGACCCGAACTCAACCAATTTCTTCAAATTACACTACCAAGGCCTGTTGACCACACACCTAAGTGCACATTTCTTAATGAAGCTTTAACATTTCCACTGTAGTAAAGCATCTGCTAAGATCATAAGCAGATGCTTTACTTCTGTCAACTTCCAGGTAAACAGATACCTTTGGACTTTTTCTTCTGGTTAATCAACTTTAAATGTTTTGCTTTTAAGAGGAGTGTGTTTCTGCCATTATTTTGCCAAATGATTCTACCCTACAAAATCTTCAGAAGATTCTACTGGTTTCTGCTGTTTGAAGTTTCTGATTACTTCTTATCACATTTTATATGTTCTTCAGCTAATTTCTGCTTCTTTTCCTTTATACAGTTTCTAGCTAATTTTTCTTTTTTCATTCAGCATAAAAAAGCATTCCCACTTTGCTATTTCTCCGAAACAGCTTTTTCTAGTTAATATTATTTCTCACTGATTTCTTTTCTAAATTTCTAAATGCTGTTTGATTTTTAAAAATTACTGACTGTGTCTGAAGGTTCGCCGTAATCCCATATAGGATGCTCTGAATGTCCCTGGATGTAAAAGTAGTACTTACTCTTAATGTTAGTAGTTAGTAGGCTGTTTTCATGCACTTGGTAGTCATAGTTTATTTTAAAGGAACGTTTAATATAGAGAGTACTATAGCTACCGATCTGGAAAATATTTTCTGACATTAAATGAGGTTGTGGCGCAAAAAAAAATCTGGGCCAGAAAGGACTGTGAAAATACATGGGGCTATGTTGTATTAATTCAGTAATTCGGTAACACTTTCTGCCAATGTTTTTATGTGTAAGTGCACATTGTGCTATTTGCACTGCATCAGCTATTTCCTTCTTTGTTTTAATGTGTTTTTGTTTGCTTCTCCACATGTTCTGTCATTTTCTCCTGTCACAATAGAAACACACATCTACAAATACATGTGAAAATGCAGCACTGGCTCATCCCTTCATTGTTTCTTTCAGGACTTTTTATTATTTTTTCTTGGATGTTCTGTTATGCTTACTGCACTTTTTTATTTTATTTATTCTTTTTATTTTAGAATTACATTTTTTTTTCTGTGCAAAGCTCTTGTTTCATTCTTTCATTTGTTGTATTTATGTTAATACATTTTTGTTTTTATTCATAGTTTTCTAGGTTATAGTTGGTTATCTTTTTTAAAGCTAATTTACAAAATTAGTTAGATCACCGGAAGAAAAGAGCAAATTAGCATCCAAAGAGTTAATGAACATAAACAGTGATGAATACGAACAGAAATATGATTTATCAGTTTTTACCAAACTGAGACAGGCCACAGGTTCTCAGATTGTTGTTTTCCAGCTACATATTATATAATTTTTTGATCTGCCTCTATCTCCTTCCCCTTTTTGAATTTGAATTAGTAATTGCCGTGGGGTTAAGGGCTCTTTCCCAGTCCCTGTCTGCTAACAAAAAAGAAAGAATGTGTAGGTTTTTTTGAAGATTAAAATGGCCTTCTGTAACTCTAAGCAACTTCTCTGATCGGAGCAAGATTACAATTTCTGTCAGAATCTGTTGTCATGTCTCCTGGTTATTTAAACGTTCTGAGGAGGCTAAAAAGAGAAAATGTGAAAGGGGTAGAGGAAAAACAAGAGCAGATCTTTGAAAGGAGTTTGTTCTTTGGCCCAGGCTGAAAGAAGAAGCCGGATGTAAAACCGATTCTCTTTTCTTAACTTTATTATTAGACAAAGTTAACACTTTGCTTCAGTCATACATCTTTATTATTTTTTTGTTTGTTTGTTTAGTAGAAAAAAAATACAGGCAGTTACAGGTCTAGCGCCCCTAGTGGCCAGAAGTTACACAGTGTGTAATACATTAATATTTTCATGACCAATTCTTAAACACATATTAAACTAATGATATTATGGCTCTGTTCGAATCTATGGGCTGTGTCTTCCAAGGACCCGGTCTACCTGGACTGGATCCTTCAAAATAAGGAGACTGGAAGAGTTTTGGCTGTGAATTCAAACAGGTCCAGCCTTCCCTGGCTTTTTTTTTTTTTTAAGTGAACAAAGAGAATCCAGAGTGGAATAAAGGTGCCAACCAACGGGAGCATAAACAAATAAAAGCAAATGTAATTATATAAACCTTAGTCAGTGAAATAACACGCTGCTTTCATTTTGCACATCTCTGATGTTGCTGCTTCTTTCAAATATCTATTACTGTAAAAGTGCAGGTGTACAGTTTTTTATTGTTAAAACACCTTACAGTGCGTTATTTTATTTTTTATATTTTAACTCTTCCCTATTATGTTAGTCTTATACATTTTTCTAAGGTCAACAATTGTGTGTCCATTTTCAATAATCTTTCTGCTGCTGTAAATTTGATTTTCTATCCTATTCTATTCTTTTCTATTCTATTCTATAAAAGGGTTAGAAATATATAAGTAAATCTAAACAATATATGTATAAAAAATATATCTGCAAAATCTCTTGGTTCATAGATATATTTTTACAGCTTATCAATGTATTAGAGGCTGCTAGGTTTCTACAACATCTTCCAATGGACATAAATAGCAGGATAATCCCCACGTATACCTCCTGCTGCTGCTGCTGCTGCTCTTCTCCTGCAGCTTTTGTTTGTGCAGTTATAACCTTCCTGTTCATGATTTAACCTTTTCATTTAAATGTAGATCGAGAATGATCGTTAAAACAAGCTTAGAGACTGATGTCATCAATGGTTTGTTTCTTTCCTGTTTGGCTTTGAACATGTTGTCCTCGTGACAGAGATGATTTGTGAGTTTTTATTTGTAGTAAATTTGCTGTTGAAGTTTGTCTCAAAAAGAGGCTGTTCGTTTGTTTTGTCTCTAAAGCCACAGCAGAAACCAAAGCCCAAAATTAGATTAGTACATTTCCAAATAAGAACAACAGTGTAAGGCGTTGTGGTGGACCGACATCTTTAAAAACCCAAACAGCATCAGATCTTGATTATTCCGTGAGGGCAGAGCAGAACATTGTATCTGTCACCAATGTTTTTGTTTTTCCCTCTATGATTTGTGCTGTTTGGCTTTTTTTCCCCTCCTTTGTTTGTGTTTAAATCAGGTTTATAGATATTTAATCTGCTAATGAGTTGAACAGAGGAGCAGAAGGACTGAGGGCAGGTGGTGGCAGCAGTGAGCTTGTGGTAAAGACAAAGGATGTCACAGAACAATAGAGTTTTCCTTCCCAATTAGTTTTATATGAAGGATAGGTTAATTAGAAAATAAGGTAGAAGATATAATCTAATCTGAAAAAAGGAAAAAACATGTTTCAGCACGTTCAGACTTTAATTTAAAAGCAATTATTTAGTCATCATGCATAGGATTATTCTTTTTATTTAATCACGATTTATTTCCAGGGAAGAGAAGATGAATAGTTGAGGGAGTCAAAAAACTGTTTAAGCTGAAAGCTGCTAAAGATAAAAATTAGACATACGACCAGGTACTGAATCTAGCAGGAAGCCTAACAGGTGCCAAACTATTCTAAACAAGCTATTTACATACATTCTGTATTCAATACAATACTTTAAATACAATGAATACAATAATTTACTAATCCCAAAGAGAAATGAAATGTTGTAGTAACTCATACCTTTTTTAAAACCAGTTGTAATAGATGTTGATGGTTGTTGGCAGGGGCAGACTTACCGTGCAGTCAAAGTAGACAAACGCCTGTGGATCGAACCTGCAAGGGGCAATATATTAAAGGTCCTTTAGATCATCACATGTCAGTAGCTACAGTTTTACATGCAGGGAAAACTAGCCTTGCTCAATAAACTGGGAAAATGTAATGCATTTGCTGGAGCCATTTGCTGATTCTCAGCATTAAGCCCGGGGTGGTTTAAAGGTATTGTGGAGGATTTCCGCAATTTTTTTGAAAGACCTGCACTCTCCACTTTTTAAAAATGCGCAAGCGAGAGCGTGCATTAGCATTTCTCCTCATGCACGTTCTGTTTAAAAGTTACTGTTCTCATAGCTCATACAATACTTACTGTGTCCAGACGTCTGCTCTAACCCCTAAATGCCTCAATCACTATACAGAGTGGAGACTATATAGTGAGCTTTATAGAGAACTCAGTTAACTGACCCTTCGGACAGATGATCACTTCTTTTTGCTCCCCGTTGGTCACGTTACTCCTCCTCCACTGTGCGGTTCATTAAAATGAAATAAGTAATAGAAATGAATCAATTCCTGCATTTGTTCACTTTTATTTTCTGAACAATATGTGTAATATGTGAAACCATATTTAATTAACTACTACACAATGATACTGCTTTACTCAAAGTCCGTCAGTTCAAAGCTCACGATGCATGTTCTCAAACTGTGCGACCTGATGCTATGATGCGATCTACCTGCTCAGACTGTACGTCTAAAAAACACATCAGACTCAGCTCCGCAGTGAGATGGCGCTACTCGGACTCGTCTATCCAGAAGCCAAATGAGAAGAAGAGGAATATGAAGCGCACTAGAGTGAAACGCGCTGCCTTGGTAATCTGTGCAATTTTATGCTGAAAGCCCTAAAAAGAAAAGGCAACGACGTATTTGGACAAAGACATGGGTGAGGAAACGAGGCTGCTACGGTCCGTCAATTTTACAGAAAGAACTAATTTCACTCATTGCACCCCTGCATGTTTCTGTGTTTTCATCTGAGAGGAAGAAGGAGAAGAAGAATCCTTGTTTGCCCACTGAGCGATTTGTCCACGACGGCCGACTGAAAATCAAACATTTTGACCTCCTGATCAGAAGGTGGTCGTGAGAGGCTGATCGCCCCTCGTTACCCCCTGTACACTACACCATGCACGATCAGGCTGAAAGTTGGCCCGATCAAAAAATTCTTGCATGCCTGGGAAGTTGCCCCCAAAAAGGGCAAAAAATCGCACAGTGTAAGCCCATTCTAGGAGAGAACTCAACAAAAAAAAGAATGTTTTTCTACTGCATATTTGCACCGTATTTATTTGCCTTGAAATGCTCTGACCTTCCATATCAATGCATTTTGAACCATGTCTTTCTCTCACACTGTTTACATTTGATCACTGCTGCACTTTATGAAATGGAAATGCTAATTTCACTGCCAAGCTAAATTTTGTCTACGTCTAGGGTTGTCTAGGTCTAAGTTTTTAAGCCCCAAAAGTTAACGCAAATACTTCACTAATGGTTCAGATGCTCATTATAAACCATGAGACTTTTCCACATCAAATCACAACCAAAATGCAGATTTTGAATGTTTAGCAATTGCTGTACTCTCCAGACTAATTCTCGTGTGTCATGACAACTTTAAAGACAGAAAAATGTTTGCGCTTTAAACTACTTTACCTAGTCTTGCATGCTATTGCGATGTCCAGAGATTAGGACTTCTACATATTAGGTGACACAATGGTAAGCTTAGAAAAGGTCATGTCTTCTGACTCTTGACTTACCTGACGCGTTTTTGCCTTCTTAAAAATTAAGTCCCTAAAATTACGTTGTCTTTGCTGCTTGGCCGTGACGCTGTTCAGAGCACCGTCAGCTGCTCCGCTGGTTGCACCACTGAGGATGAAAATTAAATCGCATGTGCCCTCTGGGCCACCGGAATTTGGCCAGGTTTCTCGTAAGCACACAACCTGCCAAATGATGAAAAGGCAATATTATTACTATTAC
The DNA here is from genome assembly GCF_016077235.1 of Cyprinodon tularosa. Classification (NCBI taxonomy): domain Eukaryota; kingdom Metazoa; phylum Chordata; class Actinopteri; order Cyprinodontiformes; family Cyprinodontidae; genus Cyprinodon; species Cyprinodon tularosa. Next base: position 143,382 of record NW_024039668.1, read on the forward strand.
TGTAAATATATAATTGACATTACACAGTCAGTGATAAAATGTCATTTAAGAAGGGGGATGATTTTTAAGATTTATTTAAGAAGCGGAATGCCATCCCCCCTCAACTCGAGTACTGTGTATATCTGTTATTGTAGGATCAGTAGCTTTTATTTTTCAGCAGTGGATGCCAGGAGAGGGACTAGAGTTAAAGCTACAATTGATGAACAGTGTAGTTTTAGCTTTACAGAATCTGTTGCACTCAGGGCTCATTGAGAAATTAAGAATCATTTAGAGGAGGAGCTCTTTACTAAAGTTTTCCTGGGGGACACTGGTCCGCCACTGGTTGTAGGCAGAAAGGAGCAGTTAGCAGTTTGTGTTGCAGTCAATCTGAGGAGGTCTTTGATGCTCTGCTGGTGTTTATCAGTCTCTTGAAAGGGAGGCTAAGTTTTGTCCATGATATTCTTCATTTTATAAAGAATTTTTCCTTTTAAAATCCTCTGAAAAAGCTATAGAGGAGCTACTAGGACAGAGCCATCCTTCTTTATCATTCATGCATTCATTCAGACTTTATGAAGGACACAAGGCTTTTAAAGACTTTTAAAACAAAACAGAGAAAATTGCACATTTGTTATACATTAGTTGCCTTTAAAATTTCCCGGCTTTCCTTTATGGGCCCTTGGCTGGTCCTTGGCTGGTCTCTTACAATTCATTTTTAAACTATTTTTGTACTAAAATATTTTTTCTGTCATGATTTGTGGACATTAAGATCTAAAAAGAAGTGTTATCTCCTGGCCAGACCCTGTAATTCCGTGAAAGGGTGGATTCAGAGTAATAAAATATGCACACCCAGCAGAGGGCCGGTGGCTGGAAGTTGGAGGGGATTTGGCTGGGAGTTGGAAAGAAGCTGGCGCCATTCGCTGGCGTTTCACTGGGAAGGGCCATTTTTAATGCCTGCTACTGTAAATACAGGCTTGGGCGCCAGTGACACCACATATTAGAAGATAACCTTAGAGAGCTTTTCTCAGTACAAACCAGGTCTTGTATCATGGTATTAAGAGAGTTCATAGCTCTGCACTAATGGTATAAATAAATTGTCGTGTGGATGCAGGACAAGAAACTACAGCAGAAAACGTTAGTCTAACAGTTATCTAAAAGTTATTTAAAACAGCAATAAATTAAGTAAGCAAAAATACTCAACCTAAAAATCTTTAAATCCAGCAGCTACTTTAAATAAAAACTACTTAAGCTAAAAATTACAAAAGGTAATAGAGCTCTTTAAACTACTAAAACTACGAAGCTAATACTTACTTCGGTTAGAAAGAATTTCGGGGACTTTTCCTTAAGTTAACATCTAGTTAAGGTCAGAGTTATAACAGTAGCAGTTGTTCTGGCTAACATTTGCTTTTAGAGTAAAAATTAAATGTTAGACCATTGATTAAGCCATATTAAGCAATATTTATTATTACAGTTAATATGTTATTACAGGACATGCCAATCATTCGCCATGAAGGCTACTTTTTATCTGCGGTCCATTTGGAATAGGAATAATGGTTGTAGCAAGTATCAGAATTTTTAAAATAAAGCAAGTAAAAGTAAATTAAAATAAAATCACTGCATTCCGATTGTTAGTTTTACCTTTTTGTCATTATTTCAGCTTCAGCCATCCCTGTGGGCATCGATGTGCAGGTGGAGAGCATTGACAGCATCTCTGAGGTCAACATGGTGAGTTTTTCATTCTTCCTCTGTGCTGAAAAGGTCCCCTGCTATACCGGGAATTACATCAAAGAGAGACATGTTTAGAAATGTAATTTCTTACCTGAAATAATCAAAGCCTTATTTAGAGCACATTATGAAATTTTTACAATAGGAGGACCTTATGACGTTTGTTTGGACAAACATGTTCTGTGAAAGCAGATTTATTTGTTTCTCATTGTTGTCCGTGAAAACAGAAATGAAGAAGTGTTGGCGCCCCCTCTTCTTTGCCTGTGTCTGGTTGGTGACCTCTCAGGAGTTCAGCTTTGAACTCTGCATGTCACCTACTCACATGTTTTTGTTCATGGATGAGATGAATGATGCAGGGGAAGGTGTTGTTATGGTTGCCTGGACAGGATCGAAGAGCCTCCCAGCTTAGAGATCACTTATTATTGTTAAAGAAATTACCAACATCCTGCAAAAACTGATGCTGTGAAGAAGACTGGCAGTTTTCCACCTATTTTTACGACCTTTACACAATAGTGTTTCAAGATCATTGTTTACACATGCTTTTCTCATTATAATTCTTAGCTAAGGATGTTGTACAGTAGACATCAGGTAGCAAACAGTTAGGTATTTAGAAACACAGATAAATCAGAGAATTTGGAGCCAGTGTCAGAAGGCTCAGAACGTAGGACCCAGATTTCAGCCAAGACAGACAGTGGAATACTTAAAGGGCATTTATTCAAACAAAGAACAGTAGATTCTGCAGTGGCAGTGACTCTGCAGCGGCTAACAGTGGTGTCAAAAGTACACACACACACACACACACACACACACACCCACACACAGTATCGACTTGACCTCTTTGCTCAAGTAAAAGTTAAAAAAGTATGTGCTCCAAAAACTACTTAAAGTATAAAAGTATAAAGTAACCTGTAAAAAACAGCCAGATGCCACTTTATGAATTGAAAGCGCAATTTCTCAACTATTTAAAAAAATTCTTTGAGATAGGGCCAAGGATGAGGGAGGTCTTGTTGGTCTCCATCTCCCGATACGCTCTCGCCTGTGTCCGACCTTTCAGACATTTCAACATCTTTTTCTGAATCCTACATTGTAGCATGGCATAGACAATTCACATTAGCAGTTTGAAGAACACCTGCTTGCTTCTGATGATTTCCTTTAGCTAACCAATGAGTGTTTGCGTTCTTTGACTCATCCAATCACACTAGTTTTCACTAGATGTGGGTGGAGCCAATGATCTGCATGGGATGGAGCACATGACGGGAAATATATATTTAGAAACATTAAACCATGGGTAACCAATTAAAAATCAGCCAAATAAAGAAAATCATTAACCAGTAAAGGTCCGGGGACATTTTTAATGATCTGTTACTTTAATCAGAATCAGAATCATATTCAGATTCTGATTAAACAGAATTTAACACTGAAATAAAATGAGGTATTTATGCATTTATGTTATACACTGGATAAAAAATAAATAAAATAAAAATAGAAATTGCCAAAAAATTGCATCCCGTGCTAGCTCAGAGGAGTTGACACTTGACTGTATTCATTTTGGAGCTTTTAAACAGGCTTTTGAAAAACTTTGATAATTTGCTGCTGTAATATTATAGATTTTTTAGAATAAAAAGCTAGCAGATGAAAAAACAGAAATACAATTATAGAGCATTCATTATTATAAGAAAGCCCACACTGTTTATCATTAAATTATTGTATGAGTTAAGTTCTGTTCCGTTTATGTCTCTTTCCTTGTAAGTGTGAAATGTCCCATGCTCCTGAATGCACCACAGCTATCTGACGCTCGTGAATGCGTCACACTGGTCTGTGTAGATGCGCCTTTGATTTACGGCTTAAGACAAAGCTTTGTAGTTTCCAAACTCACGTGTGCTATCACTGTTTATTGTTGTGTGTGAATAACAAGAGACTACAACAAATAAATTAGCCGTTCCTTGGACAAAATCTTTGGATCTAATGTTGTTCATAACACCCCTACTTTTATAAATGAATCTGCCAAATAACCACAATTTGTTTCCCACGAGAGGAATATTTAAACATTTTTATATCATTAATATAACAAAAAGTAACTCCATTGGTCAGATTTAAATCCGTTTTCCTCGTCGATAGTCGCAATTACAGAACAAGGTGCGCTCCCGCGACTGGGAATGCATATCTCGGCAGGCATGCATTTTTCGGCATAACACCGGACCGCGGTCCGCTAATCCCTGACCTCTGCATTAAACCAAAGCCAAGAGTAACGAGTAACGTTTGTTTTAAAAATGTAAAGAATAGAAAGTACAGATACTTGTGTGAAAATGTAATGAGTAGATGTCAGAAGTAGGAAGAAAAATAAGTAATGGAGTTAAGTATAGATACCTAAAAAGTGCACTTAAGTACAGTAACGAAGTAGCCTATTTGTACGTCGTTACTTGACACCTCTGGCGGCTAAGGTGTCTGACGCAGGAACGATTACTGGAGAAACACAGGTTAGTGACTGCGAAAATCTGACGGAGGATGATTATGAACGTGCAAGTCACTAACCTGGTTTAGTTTAGTTCATGCTCGGTGAATGAGGATGATTCCAGCCAGTCAACTGAACGAGCGCAGCAGATGCTGCAAGAGAGTTCCAGACATGGAAGCCCAGAAGGCTGCAGAACTGACAGGAGATCAGTTTCGAGCTGAAGATGGAAGACAGGATAATTCACAGGGCAAAGTCTAGAGGCAGATCCAGGTTCAGTCCACAGAGGAATCTGACAGGAGTCCAAAGACAGGCAGGCAAACTAATCAGAACAAGGGCAGGCAGGCTCAAAGGTCCAAATACAGAAAAAGTTCAGAAAATCAGAACACTATAGTTACGCTAGAGAACTCTGAACACCAAAGGCTCAAGAATAATCTGGCGCTGATGCCTTTGAATCAGGCAGCTTAAATAGGAAAAAAGAACAGGTGGATCTGATGAGTGATGAGGAACAGGGCAGAGCTAGACAGGTGAATGAAATGAGCAGTCAGCCAGCCATCAGCGCCACAATCATGACAACAGCTGTCAAGTATGGTGGAGTTATGACTGTTTGTATTGGTGCTTCAAAGAAATAGATAAAGACTTCTTAAACCTCCTCTAAAATCTACTGAATGATAACATTTGGACACAGTGAGGTGGTCATATTGGACAATGATACAAAGGTAATCAAAAATGAAGTTTAAGATTAAAGTTCGAAAAATAAAAGCTAATAAAAAGAACTATAAACTAAAGCGGATTAGAAATTTGAAGACAATGCTTAGAAAAGTTCCTGCCGGAAAAAAAAAAACTTAGTTAATCCACCTTGGAAAATAATAGCTTAAGATCTATTTAAAATCTTAGATTGAAAGAATATTATTAATGAAGACAGAACATAAATTAGGAGAGTTAATTAAAGAAGTAACATTAATTCACGTTTATTTCCCATATTTCCAATAAAATATTGGTTTAATACTAAATTTCAATTCTTTAAGACTAAAATTCAAAGGTTTCCATTTAAATTTAAGTTTTCCCTGCTATTGTAAAACAGTGTTGAAGGAATTCATATTAAATTACCTTGTATTTATAAATTTCTCCATGACATTTTAATTGATAAGATATTGTTCAGCTATAAATGTAAAGTAGACCAAATAGAAAATCAAAACATTAGCAAAAAAAATGCTATAATAAAAGTCAGCGTAATGATATGAAATGGGTTAAATTGTGTTTGTTTCCTCCAGGACTTCACCACAACCCTATACCTCCGTCATTACTGGAAAGATGAGCGGCTGTCGTTTCCATCCCAAAACAACAAGAGCCGGACGTTTGACTCCCGACTGGTGAAGAAGATCTGGGTTCCTGACGTCTTCTTTGTCCACTCCAAGCGCTCCTTCATCCATGACACCACCATGGAGAACATCATGCTGCGGGTTTACCCCGACGGTAACATCCTCTACAGTGTCAGGTACAGATCTCGCATCAGGTCTGAAATTAAGCAAATTTTATCATAATGTTTTTTCTTTTTTTTTTACTTTGGTTTAACAGCAAACTCTGCTGGTATCGCCTCTAATATAGATAATTTTACTGTTTGGTGTTTTGTTTGGCTTCTAGATGGACAGATTTTGGTGGTGTTGGTGTCATTAAGGACATTCCAACACTCATCTAAAATAGAGTAACCACTATATATACTTTATAGTGATTAGGGCAGACGTTTAGACACAGCTTCTATCTATGCTTAAAACAATAAACATAAAAAATTATGTCCACGTTATATATAACCTTAAAGGAATAGTACACCCAAAACATGATTAGCCTTCATTTTCTACTCACCCCCATGCTGAACAACACTCTGGAGTACTTTTTTGATATCTCAAATGCATCTGGAGATCTGGGAGGCTTCTTGCTGTCTGCTGACATTCAAATAATGGAGGTCTATGGTGCCCGAGACAGAAAGGTCCATAAAAGTCCACAAAAAACGTGTCAATATTCCTCCATACTGCTCGTCCAATGTATTCCAAGTGTCCTGAGTGGGTAGCATCCAGAATTTACTCGAAACGAAGTCATTTAGAATGTTTTTAGAGCATAAACAGTAGTGTATAGGATTTCCTAAAAGCGTTCACAACGCTACGGAAGCCGGCAGACCAAACCAGACGAAAGTGCGCATTCAGCGTCTGCTCTGCCAATAATGCAAGCGTAGAAGAAGAAATGTGCTGTTTACCTGTGCAAAGAAAGAAACAAGAAAGGAAAAATGTCTGAGGACTTCAGTGTTGAGGAAGAGCATGAGTTCTTTGCCGAGCTGAATGCGCTGGTTTGGTCTGCCGGCTTTCGTAGCGTCGTGATCGCGCATGTGCGCGCTTTCAGGAAATCCTATACACTACTGTTTATGCTCTAAAAACATTCTAAATGACTTCGTTTCGAGTAAATTCTGGATGCTACCCACTCAGGACACTTGGAATACATTGGACGAGCAGTATGGAGGAATATTGACACGTTTTCTGTGGACTTTTATGGACCTTTCTGCCTCGGGCGCCATAGACCTCCATTATTTGAATGTCAGCAGACAGCAAGAAGCCTCCCAGATCTCCAGATGCATTTGAGATATCAAAAAAGTACTCCAGAGTGTTGTTCAGCATGGGGTGAGGAGAAAATGAGGCTAATCATGTTTTGGGTGTACTATTCCTTTAAATGTGAGTGTCGTGTTCAGCTGTGGTTGCCTGTTTTCAGGGTCACGGTGACAGCTCTCTGCTCAATGGACTTCAGCAGTTTCCCTTTGGACACCCAGAACTGTTCGCTGGAGCTGGAGAGCTGTAAGAACCGAGCCAATCAAATCATGGCCTGTTTGAGAGCTAAACCAATGATGGAGGACAGTGACTGCAGGCTCTCTTTCAAAGCATTTCCCCTTGTTTGTATTCCTGTGTTTCTGCCTCTACAGACGCTTATAATGAGAACGATCTGATGCTTTATTGGAAGAACGGGAATGACTCTCTAAGGACGGATGAGATCGTCTTGTCCCAGTTCTTCATCGAACACTTCCACGCCTCTAGTGGACTCGCCTTCTACAGCAGCACAGGTGAAAAAACCCGAATCATCGCTCATGAGAAATTAAGACACCCTACTACAGCCTGGTTATTTGCCATAAAGCTATATACCGGTATCCATATTTTGACATGGGGATATTAAAAATCTATTTTTAAAAATGCAAGAATGTAACAACAAAAAGTGCAATTTCTGGTAAAAAAAAAAAAAATACATAAAAAATGAATACAATATCCTGATATTTACTGCCTTTTAATGTCTAAATCAACACACAGGTGGATCATATCAGCTGCTCATGATGAGAACATCCCTACTAAGCACCCTGAAGGAGGTTTACCCTGTTTGAAAATCACAGATTTGCTTTGCTGCTCCTGAACCAGTTAAAATGAGCAGCATGGTGAGAATCAAACAGATGACAGAGCAGCTTATGAGACTGGTCAGGGATTTACAGAGATCCATACAGAAGCCATTAAACTATAGGTTACAGTATTTAAGTGGATACCTGCAACATTAAACAAGAATCTGCACAAGTTTAACTTTTATTTGAGGTGTGAAGAAAGGAAACCGGAGCCACAAGACCAGTGGTTGGAGTGTTGGCCTAGTGGTTAGAGCAGTGTGGTTGTGCTCTGAGAAGCTTGCAAATACCCAGTTCAATCCCCACAGACTGATTTTGGGTTCCTGAGCAAAACCCTTAACCCCACACTGCTACCCAGGCGCCGCACAATGGGCAGCCCACTGCTCCCCAAGGAGATGGGTTAAATACAGAGAGAGAATTCCCCCATTGTGGCAAAATAAAGGGACTTATATATTTTTTTTTCAAAGATTTCTTAACGAAAACAAAAAAACAAACTAAGATCAGAGATAACTGGCTGTATGATTGATTCATGTTTTCACCCATATCTTGCCAAAGTATGTCATATATGGCATTACCAGCATTTTATATAGTAGATGCAAAGACCTCGGACATAATGTGTTCTTTTTTTTTTTTTCCAACAAAAATTTTATTGTATTTTTTTTTTTACAGATACACCTGCCACATAACCAGTACAGTAAACAGGACCTACGAACACCCTCTTAGATACATATCTGCATAGACTCCTTTAAGTATACAGGAGAAAATAGTCCACTGTTGAGGCTCCCTTGTTGCACATTGTGTTTTGACATTAAACTTGTCTCTAACTGGTTTCGTCATTGTGAGATATGTCCACTCCTTCAACAAAATTCAGGAAGGGTCTCCAAATGTTTTCAAATAGATCGCTTTTCCCTTTCTGGAGATACGTTATGCGTTCCAGAGGTAAAGTCTTCAGCATTTGCTTAATCCATTGGTTGATACCTGGTCCTGTTGTTCTCTTCCAGGATAGTGCTATCAGCCTTTTAGCCTGTAGTAGACATATATCAATCAACAATTCTTCACTTTTGGTAAACAAAGTATTTTTAGGGTACAAACCTAAAATTAGAAAAGCAGGATCAAGTGCAACAACTTTAGAGACAAGGTGTTCCAAAGTTCTTCTTATGGCTTTCCAAAAGTTTTGAATTTCCGTACATTTCCAAATACAATGAAACAAAGTCCCCTTTTCTTCTAAACATTTTGTGCATACATCTGGTATATTAGGGTTGTACCTATTTAAATTGACTGGTGTAATATAGATTCGCATTAACCATTTGTATTGCAGTAACCTTAAGCGAGAGTTTAACACACATCTCTGCAGCTTCTCTACTGTTACCCACTCTTTACTCCATCCAGACAGTGTCTTGCCCACGACCAAAATCTAATAAATTAGCAAAGATTCCCAAAGGAGTAAATCATGATAATCTAATTAAAATCAAAATAACTCCAATTGGGGAAAAAGTTAAAACAATTAAATGCGGTCTGTTTAACATAAGATCGCTTTCCTCTAAAAGTCTACTAGTTAATGACTTGATTTGTGATAATCACATTGACTTGTTTTGCCTTACAGAAACCTGGCTGCAGCAAGAGGATTATGTGAGCATAAATGAGGCAACTCCTTCAAGCTATTTAAATTTTCACATCCCCAGAAGTTCTGGGCGAGGAGGAGGAGTAGCAACAATCTTCGAGTCTGACTTACTGATTACTCCCAAAACAATTAATTCCTACAACTCTTTTGAACATTTAACCCTTAATTTCCCTGATCCAAATTTCAAGGCAAGAAAACCTATTCTTTTTGTAACTTTGTATCGTCCACCAGGTCCTTACTCTGAATTTTTAGATGAGTTTTCAGAGTTCCTTTCTGATTTGGTATTAAATACTGACAGGGTCATCATAGTGGGAGATTTTAACATCCATGCTGACATTGAAGGCGATAGCTTAAGAGCAGCCTTTAATACTATCTTAGACACTATTGGCTTTGTTCAAAATGTGAATAGTCCCACACATTCTCATCTTCATACTTTGGATCTTGTGCTGACATACGGCATAGAATGTGAAGAAATAACAGTATTTCCTCACAACCCTGTCCTCTCTGACCACTTTCTAATAACCTTCAGGATTACTTTAACAGAGTTCTCCTCCCCCAAAAGAAGGTTCAATTTTAGTAGATCTTTATCAGATAGTGCAGTTATAAATTTTAAAGAATCTGCTTCACTTTCTCTCTGCTCTGTGTCACTGAGCAGTGCTGCAGAGTGCAAAAGCTTAGCTTATTCCCCTTCACAGGTTGATGATTTTGTTGATGGGGTTGCTAGTTCTCTGCGTATTGCCTTAGACAACGCAGCTCCTTTGAAAATGAAAACCGTTAAAAATAGAAAGCTTGCTCCTTGGTTTAATGCAGAGCTGCGTACTTTGAAGCAAAATGCTAGGAAACTGGAGAGAAAATATCGCTCCACAGGCCTGCGGGAGTCCTTCCTAGTCTTGAAAAATGGTTTACTGCTGTATAAGAGGACTCTTTGTAAAGCAAGAGCAGCATACTTCTCCTCATTAATAGAGGAGAATAAGAATAATCCTAGATTTCTTTTTAATACAGTTGCCAAACTCACCCAGAGCCATAGCTCTGTTGAACCGTCCATTCCACCTGCTCTTAGCAGCAATGATTTTATGGGATTCTTTATAAATAAGATTGATCTTATTAAAAATAAGATCATAAGCACTCCTCTATCCGCGATTGTACCTGAGGTAGTCATGGAATCTGAACCGGGTTTAGACTGCTTTGATCCAGTTGAACTCTCTGAATTAGCAAAATTATTGTCTTCATCTAAGCCTTCAACTTGTATGTTAGATCCAGTTCCAACCAGGTTATTTAAGGAGGTATTCCCTTTGATCTCCTCCTCCATTTTAGATGTGATTAATCTATCTCTGTTACAGGGATATGTACCTAAAGCTTTTAAGATTGCTGTAATTAAACCTCTGCTTAAGAAACCGTCTCTTGACCCAGATGACTTGGTCAATTATAGACCTATATCCAATCTTCCTTTCTTATCCAAAATTCTTGAGAAAGTAGTTGCCAAACAAGTTTGCGATCACTTCCACCATAATGAACTTTTTGAAGAGTTTCAGTCTGGCTTTAGAGCTCATCATAGCACTGAAACAGCTCTGGTGAAAGTCACTAATGATATTCTCATGGCCTCAGATAATGGACTTGTATCTGTGCTCGTCCTGTTGGATCTTAGTGCTGCATTTGATACAGTTGACCATAATATTCTTTTAGAAAGACTTGAATATTTTGTTGGAATTAAAGGAACAGCACTAGACTGGTTTAAATCTTATCTTTCTGATCGAATTCAGTTTGTTCATGTTAATGATAGATCTTCAACACGCTCAAAGGTTACCTGTGGAGTACCACAGGGATCAGTGCTAGGACCAATTCTCTTTACTTTATACATGCTCCCAATTGGTAGAATTATTAGACAGCATGGGATTAATTTCCACTGTTACGCTGATGATACCCAGCTATATCTGTCTATAAATCCAGATGAAGCTAACCCATTACATAGATTACAGGCATGTCTTGAAGACATAAAAACCTGGATGACTCTTAACTTTCTGCTTCTGAATGCAGACAAAACAGAAGTTATAGTCTTTGGACCAGAGTCTCTGAAAAAGAAACTGATTAGCCAGTTACTTCATTTGGATGGGATTAAACTGATTTCAGATAATAAAGTAAAAAATCTTGGTGTTATGTTTGATCAGGACCTGTCATTTAAATCCCATATCAAAGAGGTTTCTAGAATTTCCTTCTTTCATCTGAGGAACATTGCAAAAATTAGAAATATCCTGTCCAGGGGTGATGCTGAGAAACTAGTCCATGCATTTGTTACTTCAAGGCTGGACTATTGTAATTCTTTACTATCAGGAAGTCCACAAGCTGTAGTTAAAAGCCTTCAGCTGATCCAAAATGCTGCAGCCAGAGTTCTAATGAAAATGAAAAAGAGAGATCATATCTCTCCTATCCTGGCTTCTCTTCATTGGCTTCCTGTTAAATCAAGAATAGAATTTAAAATCCTCCTTCTCACATATAAAGCCTTAAATGGCCAAGCTCCATCTTATATCAGAGATCTGATTGTTCCTTATGTTCCTAACAGAGCACTTCGCTCTCAATCTGCAGGTTTACTAGTGGTTCCTAGAATTTCTAAAAGTAGAATGGGAGGCAGATCTTTTAGTTATTAGGCTCCTCTCCTGTGGAACCAACTACCAGTTTTAGTCCGTGAGGCAGACACCCTGTCTACTTTTAAGGCTAGGCTTCAAACTTTCCTTTTTGATAAAGCTTATAGTTAGGGTGGCTCAGGTTATCCTGAGCTATCTCTATAGTTATGCTGCTATAGGCTTAGACTTTTGGAGGACATAGGGACCCCCATTTCATCATTCTGCTTCATTCTCTCTCTGTTCTCCTATTCTGCAGAATCTGTTAGTTCAATCTCTAACCTTCTGCTCTCTCTGCTTTTCCTCAGAGTAGCTTTGCCTCGTCTGTTCCTGTTTGGCTGTGACGTCATCCTGGAAAAAAACATCAGCTGTGCTGCTTCTATCAACACCCTTGTTAATAGATGTTGGAGATCGGCCTGTTTTCCAGTGTGGTCCTGTTTCTCTGACCGTGACTGGCTGGATGTGCTCTCTTCGTCCTCTGGCATGGGAGCTGCCTTGGAGCTCGTCTGCCTGGCTGTGTGTTTCCTGGACGGGGCCGCCTTTTACAGCTGCTTTTTGTATCTCTGCTTCTGTCTCCTTGAACCCCAGTCGGCCTCGGCAGATGGCCGCTCACACTGAGCCTGGTTCTGCTGGAGGTTTCTTCCTGTTAAAAGGGAGTTTTTCCTCTCCACTGTCGCTACAAGCATGCTTAGTGTGGGGGATTGTATTTGAGTCAATGAGTCAATGCAATCAACTGGTTTTCCTTAGATAGAAAACTTTGTATCAATTTGACTGTATGATCTGGTTGAACTGTAAAGTGCCTTGAGATGACATGTGTTGTGAATTTGGCGCTATATAAATAAACTGAATTGAATTGAATTGAATTGAGAGTTAACAGTTTGCTTTTGAGCCTTTGCACAGACAGACTGCCAATCTTCCAGTGACAGGTTTATTCCCAGGTCTAATTTCCAGGCTTCTAGTTTCCGTGTTGAATCCTCTGATGAATTCAAAACCATAAAGTTATAGTATTCTGAAATCGCACCTTTACTTGTGCTATACTTGCAAACAATTTCCTCTAACTGGGACTTTGGTGGCTTGGACAAATCTTTGTTTTTTGTCCTAATGTAGCTTCTGAGCTGAAGGTATTTGAAGAAGTATTTTTTATCTATATTAAATTTCTGCCTGAGTTCCTCAAAAGACATCATGTAAGTCGAATTTGCTTGATACAAATCATGAATCTTATCTATTCCCTTTAAGGCCCACTGCTTAAATACAGAGTCTGCTCTTCCAGGAGTAAAATCTTGGTTTCCCCATATAGGAGTAAACTGTGAGAGTATAACTGGTTCTTTTTATGAATTTCTTTACGTCATACCATATTTTGATCATGTTTTTAACAATAGGATTAACTGTTCTTCCCAACAGTCTTGAGACCGAATCAGAAAAAATGTATAAAGGCAAAGGTGGAGTTACAGAATCAGATTCCATTTCTGTCCACTGAGGGGCATCCCTGGCATTAAAGTAATATCTAATAGTCCTAAGTTGGGTTGCCCAGTAATACCACCTCATATTCGGACACCCTAGTCCTCCCTTCTTATGAGGTAAGTGTAGGAGCGACAATCTAACCCTGGGCCGTTTATTTTGCCACAAAAACCCAACAAATAACTTCCTAAAATCATCAAACCAGTTTGCAGGAGGCGGCAGGGGGACATTCTGAAAAATATACAGTATTTTTGGAAGCATATTCATTTTGAAGGTGTTGATCCTGCCAATCAATGATAAGGGAAGGGGCATCCATCTATTAATACTTTCAGGGGATTTTTTTTTTAAAACCCACTAAAAAGTTCTTTTTAAAAATTCATATTAGATTTGAAAATATTTGTTTTTCCAAAAAGAAAAATTTCTTAAAAACCCTTGAACTCTAAAATTATTCCGGGGACATTTTTTTTTCACCCAAAAAATTGAAATTTAAAGATTTAGCTTTATTTTATTTTACCCTGAAATATGAAAAAGGGTTCCTCTAAAAAATTTAAGCAAATTTGGAAATAACTTTTTTAAATTTTTGAAATGAACAAGTTTTATGTCATCGGGAAATATAAAAAAAAGTTTGTGTTCTACTTGTCAAAATTGTAATGCCAGCTTTAGATTTATGGGCCCCTTAAGCTATGAAAAAGGGGTTTCCAATGCTAATGAAAATAAAAAGGGGAAAAAAGGGAAAACTTGACGAAAACCCCTCGTTGATAAAAAATTTGGTTTTTTTAGACACATTCTTATTTGTTAATATTTTGCTTTGGGGTTTTTAAATTTTAAAAATAAGTGAATCCATTTTTTTAAAAAATTTTCCCCATCCCCCCCCCCAAACGATTTTTTAAGAGGGTTAAATGTTTGGGCCCATTCCCCCCGCCCTCGGTCGAACGTTTTCCTCGGATTGAGAAAGAAGTGCACCTGTTTTACCCCCAAAGCCTTGAAAAATTTTTTAGAAGCCTCCCCACATTGTCCCCCCCCGGCCCCCTTGCCCGTCCCAAAATAAAACCTTTTTGGGCCCCTGTTGTATCACTGAAGGAAGTGATTTTTTGTAAGCGTATTGCTAAAAATTTAAACAGAGTTTTTTGGGGGTCAGCTTTTAAGAAAAACTTATTGGCCTCATGTTTTCCCATTTATTGCGGGGTTTTCCCCCAGGTTGGGTAGCCCAAGATTAAAGCCCCTTTGCATAGATTTTGGTAACCCCATTACTATGCCCCCTGAAAAACATCTCAAATTAAAAAATTTTTAAATTTGTTTTTTTAAATTTTTTTTAAAAGTTATAGGGAACCCATGGCCCAGCTTTTTCCCAGGCCTTTTTTAGTCAATAGCCTTACCCGCTTTTTCTTTTGTGATTTTGCTTCCAATTGTTCTCTATAAATTATCTTTGAGGGAATATTAGCTTATTTAAAAAAAATTTTTCCATTTTCCCGGGGATATTTGAGGGGGTCTTGGAAAAATCATACGCCTTTTCTTTAGTTTTGGTCAAAAATTTCTTTTAAATTTTGTTTGGGGGTTACTAAAGTTTCCCCTTTACTTTAAGAAGAGGTTATTTTTTTTTTTGCACTTCCATTTGTTTTATTTGCCTTCCCAAAGGGATTTTCCTTGTTTTTTCCTTGTTCATAGAATGATTGTTTTAAATTTTAGAAAACGGGAGGGCGCTCTGTCTGCAGATTCTTTTTTATATTGTGCTTTTTAAAAACAGCAATTCTTTTTATTTTTTCGTTGCTATTTTTTAAAAGTTTTTAGCTTAGTTTTTGATCTTGGATTTAATTGTTGTCTGCTTTACTTTTTTTTTAGATTTTTGAGGGGGGGGGTAATAATTTTGTAAAACCCCCAGACAAGCCTTTAAAACGTCCCCCCCCTTTTTAAAACCCCGGCGAGGTTTTTGTGGTTTTGATTTCTGAAAATTTATCTTTTTTTTTCTCCAAGTATTTTAAAAAATTTTTCCCCCTTTCAGCCTTTTTTTGGGGTTTTAAGCACCATGGGGGGGGTCTTCTCAACAGGGTATTATTAAAGTATAGTAAATTACAGGAGCGGGGATCCATATTAGTATGCATCATAGCAACAATCAGATTTTTTGAGGGGGTAATTCCCTTTGGGAAAACAAAAAAATAGTTATGCGGGAGTAAAATTAAATGTTTTTTTGAATGGCATGAGTAGACCCATTTCGTAAAGGGTTTTTAAAAGTCCCAAAAAATTTCAAGTAAATTTAATTCTTTCTTTAAAATTTTCATATCGTTTTTCCCCGCTTCTGCTGTTTCGTCTGGTCCCGCTCCGAAGCCCCCGTCCAAAAAAGGGGTCCCCAAAACCCCCGGGCCAGTCGCCCCCCATAAAGTTTTTTCCTGTCAAAGGGTTTAAAGGGTAAGAAAAATTTTGTATAAAAAAAACACCAAACATCAGAATTTGGGCCTAGGGCCCTTTACTAAATTTGTGTTTTTGTAAGTTTGGCCCCGGATGATCAGATATCCCAAATTTTTTTTTTAAAAAAAAGGTCACAGGAAAAAGGGTGGGGTTTTTGAATTAGGGTTTATTTTCCCCATGGCTTTGAAGTAAATGGGCCCGCCCAAAAATAAAACCCCCCCCCTCCCCCTAGCAATTTTTTTTTTCTTTCCCCCAAGGATGGGTTTCTTTTAAAAATACTATTTTAGAGTTTAAATCTTTTTAGGTTTTTTTCATGACTTGGGTTTTATTTTTTTTTTTTTTATGTAAGCCCCCTTTCAGTTCCGGGGTGTGAATTTTAATTTCCCCGTCCCCCGCTCATGTCAACTTTTTTAAAAAACACTGATGGGTAATTAAAAAATATGGGCCAAGAGGGGGGAACAAAAACAACAGGAACCCGGTTTAAAATAAACCCACAACCCGAACTACCCCGAACCCAAACCCAAAACCCCCTTTTTCCCAAACCAAAACGGTTCCCGGCCCCCCACTAAATTCCTTCCCCAAAACCTTGATACCCTTTAGATTTCCCCATGATCTTTTCTCCCCTATTCTTAACTCCCCCCAAAAAAAACTAAAAATAAAAAAATTTTGTATTGTATTTGATTTTTCCCGCATTTCCAACAGGCTAAAATCCCTTTTAAAAATTTTAAGGGGGGGCCCCTAGTAAAGTGTATTAGAAAGGTTTGAACATCATTTAAAAGAAATTTTTAATCTAGGGAAATATAAAGGGAATTATATAAAAAAAACAAAAAGAATAAAAACGGGGGCAAAACCCCCGGTTTTACCAAAGCAACATAGTGATGTTCTAAAAAAAAGGTATTTTTAGCAAAAGACGCATCAACGTTTTCCCTTCCACCCGTGTGGGATTGTTCTGTCACTCCCATTTTCACTTATCTGTCTCTTCTGAATCCCATCGGGCGAGTTTTGGGCCCTTTTGGTTTTTGTTAAATTGAAAAGTTTCCCCTTGGTTTTGTTGCCCCCAGTTTGCGGAGGGTTTATGCGTTGTTCGTCCCAGTTTGCGGAGGCGTTGCGGGGCTATTTGTATTGTTGCGTGTGGGGTTTTTCCCTTGCGACCCTGGGTTTAACCAAAATTCGATGGTTCCCCCCCTTTAAAAAATATTTTTTAATTTTTCTTTCTTTGGGTTCAGAACCCCCCGAATTTTAAAATTAAAGGAAACTCCCCAATTACGGTTCTTGGGGGGTGCCCCCCCCCCTTTGGGTTTTTTTCGGTCCAACGCGGGGGGGGCTTTTCCCGGAAACAGCGGAACCCTTTTCAGAGCAGGTATCTCCCAAAACTTTGGTAACCAAACTTTCTAAAAACACAGGCCCTCGGGCCCTTTTGTGCCCCGGGGGAGATTACACAATTTAAGGTTTTGAGGCGAGGGTTTCATTTCCATTTTCGATATCTTTTCCTCCCTTGCTTTTTCGTTTCTTCCAAAGGGTCTTAAAATTTTTTTAAAAATTTCGACCCCGTTGTTTTGTCTTTTTGTAGACAAAGTTCCTTGCTGGGGAAAAGTTCCCCACTTACCCACT
The DNA here is from genome assembly GCF_016077235.1 of Cyprinodon tularosa. Taxonomy (NCBI): domain Eukaryota; kingdom Metazoa; phylum Chordata; class Actinopteri; order Cyprinodontiformes; family Cyprinodontidae; genus Cyprinodon; species Cyprinodon tularosa. The sequence continues at coordinate 160,664 of NW_024039668.1, forward strand.
TCTTTCCTCACTGCTTCTATGGCCGTCATAACACCATCAAATCTTCCAGAAAACTCAGACTTTAAGCTACTAATTGCTCCAAGTATATCTGCCTTGTCGCCGAGTGAGTTATTTATTTCGCCGCTGTTATCTGCTAGCTCTTCATCAACGCCCTTGTTGCTGCTCGGCTCCTTGCTAACTTTTTTGCTAGCCTCGTTTGAGCTAAGCTCCACGTTTTGCGGTCCGAAGTTCGTCAGCTTGGATTGCATAGTTGTTTTTGACTGATCTTTACTCATTCTTCCAGGGCCTGGCATAATGTCACCAAAATCAAACTCAGTTACCTTGGTTGTAGCGTTCAGTGATTTTTAAAAGGGAATTTTCAGGATTTTTGTCAGGAGCAGCGTCGAACGCGACCTTCTACCTTGCGGTCATACCCGGAAGTCCCCATAATGTGTTCTTTGTTGCAAAAGTCAAGATATAAGAGAATACCAATAGAATAGAATTTATTCTCATTTTATAGAGAAGCTGCAGCCGCCTGTAAAGACAAGCGTGTAAAGAAGATAAGACAACTGTACACCAGCTGTGCAGCATGGAGGTGGAGCTGTCATGGTTTGGGAATACTTTCCTGCAGCAGGACACTTCCTATATGGAAGTGAGCCAAAACATTAGCCTGACGTAGTCCTACTCAATTCTAGTCAGAATATGAGTCTGATGCTGCTCCATAGAGCTGTGATTATGGGGCGTGTTTCGAACGAACCAGGAAAAAAAGGCCTCTGCACTCAATTGGATAGACCTACAACCAATAAGAGCAACGGAGTGCGTGACGTATGTTAAGCGAGGCATAGTTGTTGTCAATAAAAATCAAAGCGTGCAGTTGCACGCCTAGAATAAGAAGATGAGCCTTGATCGCGTTTCTCTGTTCCTCTTTTAAAATTAATTTGCTGTCGATATCTTCTAGAACAGACCTAATAGCAGAATCTACTCACCCCAACTCGCCAGCGGCAGCCATTGTTGTTGTCACCCAAGCGCGCTTTGGTGACATGGTTGATTACGTTACTGTTGATCATCTGTCCATCATCGTATAAAGCCCGCCCTGACAATTTGATTGGATCGCCAGAGGGTGGGCGATCATACTCGCGCTACTATGGAGCAGAGCCAGACCGAACTTCCCCGAACTCAAACCTTGTGGGCGGGACTAAGTTCGGAATGGCACCCAGGCTACCAAAACATACCAGAAATACCAAGAATTCAGAGACTACTTTAGACTGATGTTGGTAGGAGCTACAAAAAGCATCTCTTTGAAAGCATTTTAGGTCGGAAAATTTAAATTTCTCTTGTCTTATATATTTAGTTATGCTCTTTATCCAGTGAAAAAATGTTTTTACTCAGTTTGTTTCACCTCCAAGGCTGTCTGAATGAGGGGTGGTTTTAGACAAAAAATGCTCATTCCCACGACAAGCCAAATTGTTTCTCGAAGTTTTCAAAGTGTGTGTAATTTGTTATGACTTTGACACAACCTCACAGTCAACTTAAGTAAGGGAGACAAACTCTGTCTAGTCAGAACAGGGCTGATTACTGAGCCACAAGGGCTGTATGACTGTTCTCTCTTTGAAAAGATAAGAAAACAAAGTGCTGACTGAGTAAAATCCAATTATCTCCGTTTATTTAACTAGGGTGAATAGTTGAATACATTTTTTCCCACTGCACATTTCATCCTAGGAGGGTATGACTCTATTTCAGTCATTGGCAGAATAACCAGACAGGCTGCTGGTTCTGGTCCTTCGTGATCCATACGTCTAACTCAGGCTGTTTTTGAACACACTCTGACTGTTTACGTGGATGCATGTTGTTCTAAATGATACAATCTGGTTTTCCTTTAAATGAACTTTAACATCTATACGTTCAACGGACACTCAGATCCTGTCACATATTTGTTGGGAATGCTGCCAGTTTTTACCAAGCAGGTGAAATAAAACTCGTTCTCTGTGTCTCCAGGTTGGTACAACCGGCTCTTCATTAACTTCATCCTGCGGCGGCACATCTTCTTCTTCATGCTGCAGACCTACTTCCCCACCATGCTGATGGTCGTCCTCTCCTGGGTGTCCTTCTGGATCGACAGGAGAGCCGTTCCTGCCCGCGTGTCTCTTGGTAACTCTTGGATTATCCTGATTTTAACCATACCCCGAAAATTCAGAATTATAAGAATTATAATAATTGATTTAAAAACTCTTTTTTTTTATCTGTAAGTTGTTGTAATTACCTGCTTTTATTGTTTTTAGTGTTTGATTTAAACCAACAAAGACAATCATAATCTGTAGAGGGTTAAAATATTGTCATGAATTTTGGACTGTTTGCTGATCTAAAACAGATGCTGTAAATATTGGACAATTATTTATTCAGTCAGGGAATAATATGCATCATGCAGCTAATAATTTGTATGTAAATATTTGCTGCTGTGTGTGTATAATTTCCATAACAGAAGAATATTATTTGACCGAGTCTTCTAAGGTAATTGGAAAGTAATCAAAAATAAGGTGAACAAATATAGTAGTTTATTACCCTGTGTGCACATTGTTATGTACTTGACTCAATAGTTTGTTACATTAATACAATTATTCTTTTATATTTTTTTAGCATTTGGTTCGTAATACATCAGACATGACAGCATTAATAAGATGAAGTATCTGTCCTCAACCAACTTTACTGCTGCTCATCTCTGCTGTGCAAATAAGCTTTATAATTTCTTTTTTTGTTTTTTGTTGTTGTTGTTTTTTGCCAGTATCTCTAATCGGTCTCCGCCAGTCACGTGACTTTTGTTGCTAAGACGCCATTTTAGTTGGAAAAGGTGTAGTGTAAACAACCGCAGCATAGCTAAACGAAGGACTAAAGGCCTGTTTACATAGCAGCCTGTCCAAGATAAGTCATTACAGTTAACATAAGCCTGAAAACAGGGGCGGATTTAGGAAAATCGGTCTCCGCCAGTCACGTGACATTTGTTGCTAAGACGCCATTTTAGGTGGAAAAGGCGTAATGTACCGCGACCGAGGTAAACAATTGACGTCACTTGGTGGAGACCGATATAGCCATTTGTTTTCATTGTATTTACAAATAGGTTTTATTGCTTTTTATATTTGTGTTTCAGGCCTGTAATCTTTTGATATTTGGTTATTTTTAGGTAGATAATTTTAAATCTGTCCAGGAATAACAGGTGAAAACTAGATTTTTGGCTAATTCCGTGAAGCAAAACTAATTATTGTACATTCTTACTGTCAAATAATAAAAAAAAAATGTATTGGCTAAAAAGGTTGTGTTGTTGCCAGATATTCTAGGGGAAAATCTCATGTAAAATCACCAAAAAACAACAAAAGCCATATTATAGATCTATTTGATAAACAATTAAATAGTTTGTGGTGTTAGAAAAGACGGTGTTTACATTAACCTTCTCCTCCTTTTGATACTACATGTCAAACATGTGTTGTGCCAGACCACAGCGCCCTCTGCCTGACTTTTGTGGAAATGTCCGAGGCCTGAATGATGAGCTGTGTTTGCTGTGTCCTCCTGCAGGTATAACCACTGTCCTCACCATGTCCACCATCATCACAGGAGTGTCCTCATCCATGCCTCAGGTAACAGCTGGCTTTGGACTCCTGCTCAACAGACATGCTCCTCCTCTAATACAGCTGTTCCCTGTCCCAATCACTGAGCTCTATTTATTCACTGGATTGCTGATTGCTCGTTGGTAGTAAGGGGTTAAAGTGAAGCCACCAGCTGCCATATTGGTACTCCCTAGTTAGACCGGTCACTATGTAAACAATCCGTGCGCTACAGCATCTAACAACAATGATGTTCTCATTTTCAGGGGGACTTAAGACTTTTAAAGTAAAGATACGTTTATCAATTTGACACACACTGGCTGTTTCATTGCATAAATAGATTACTTTAACTTATAATAAAAAATAGGCACATCACATTGCATAGTCAGCATGAAGTCAATTAATTCTCTAAATCATGTAATATAACATATTATACAAATTAATCACAATAAGATGAATGTGCTAATGGAGCATAATATTACAGATGTGCCAAAAGTGCTAAACTGATTATGTTCATGTAATATACATGTATTTATTACATTGTTATGGTAATTACTTCTTACATATAATATAAAGGTTTTACATACAGACTGAATAACAAGTGCATGTATGTTAATGCTATAGTATTTTTCTATTTGCAAATTGTGCATGCATGATACCATATACTTTTATATTCTGTCTGTGCATTAGATTTTAATTCTGACAGATTAACAATAGAGCTAAATTAATAAACCAATTGAATAACTCCACAGAGCTTCAGTTTCTACACCAGCAAAATGACATCAATTGGTAAAATAACAGGCGACATCAAGTTCATATTTTGCTTTTTGCTCTTAGTTACAACAAGAATCTGATCATTTGAAAAAAAAAAACTATATATACAAGTATGTTTGCACACACTGACACTGACTGTGCAACTACCTGTGAAATATCTTGTTTTTGCAGCCAAATGCTACACATTAAGGCATTTTATTGCGCGTCTCCCTGGGACTGGGGAGTACCAGTAATGCGGACTGTGGCTTCACTTTTTTTGGGCAATCAGCAATAAACAGAGATCAGTGGTCTGGATGGATTTTAGGATGTTTCTTGTGTTGTAGCTCAGAGCTTTACTCCCTACACCAGTGTCTGGATTCACCCCACCTGAACGTATAGCAGGTTTCTAGAGGAACAAAAAAAAGATTTGAAAAAATGCAGAAAAGATAGCACCATGCAAATGACACAGAAAAAAACTTGTAGCTTTACACTTTAATGATTTAACCAAAAACAATGAAATGTCCTTTTTTAGGAGTTTTTTTTTAAAGTCAGTTCCTGAGTCTTAGTTAGAAGTGAATCCAGGAGGCCTCTATAGATCATCTGCATTTGTTTCATGCATAAAAAAACACATGGCTTTAAGATCAAAACAACCAAACAGTTTTAATTTCTTGTCTAAATAATATTTGACAGAATTCTGTATAAAACTGAATGTGGTGGCTTCTTTTTACTGCAGGTGTCATATGTGAAAGCTGTGGACATCTACCTGTGGACCAGCTTCCTGTTTGTCTTCCTGTCTGTGATCGAATATGCAGCCGTAAACTACTGCACCACACTGGAGGAGATGAGGAAGATGAGGAGGGGGAAGGTGGGGGCAATGGTTCTTAATGCTGTTTAAAATAAAATATTATAATAATAAATAAATAAAATAAACAAGAATGCAACAAAATCATAGTATATAATGTCGCCCTCTTGTGGCCAAACGGATCACAGTTGATTTTAAAATTATATGATTTTGAATTCCTACAAGCAGGAAAAAAAAAAAAAAAGAACTTTTTTTTCCATGATATGCTGTAATCATCCTGCTAACTGTATTTCTTGTTCATTTGCACTCTAATTTCTTTGCACTGTGTTTGTGTTAAAGTTGGTTTGATAAATCACAATCTGTCTGACACAATATTAAATATTAATACAATATTAAATCCTGCTGTCATGGTATAAAATTGTAGGTAAAATGATCCTCACATTTAAAAAACAAAAATGTTAATTGCAGCAATGAATTAGGAATTAGATAAATGTTAGTTATCATATATAAATATATATATATATATATTAATAACAGGCTACTTCGGGTACTATTTAATGAAGATGCCAGTTGGGGACCTGTGAGGCATCTGTTTCTCAAACTAGAGACTCTGATGTACTTATCTTCTTGCTCAGTTGTGCAACGCGGCCTTACAGTTCTTTTTCTACTCTGTTTAGAGCCTGTTTTTGCTGTCCTCCAAAGGGAGTAGTACCCACCGTTGTAGGAAATCTTAAATTTCTTAGCAAGTTCTCGCATGGAATAGCCTTCATTTCTAAGAACAAGAATAGACTGTTGAGTTTCAGACGAAAGTTCTCTTTTTCTGGCCATTTTGAGTGTTTAATTGACCCCATAAATGTGATGCTCCAGAAACTCAATCTGCTCAAAGGAAGGTCAGTTTTGTAGCTTCTGTAATGAGCTAAACTGTTTTCAGATGTGTGAACATGATTGCACAAGGGTTTTCTAATCATCAATTAGCCTTCTGAGCCAATGAGCAAACACATTGTACCATTAGAACACTGGAGTGATAGTTGCTGGAAATGGGCCTCTATACACCTATGTAGATATTGCACCAAAAACCAGACATTTGCAGCTAGAATAGTCATTTACCACATTAGCAATATATAGAGTGTATTTCTTTAAAGTTAAGACTAGTTTAAAGTTATCTTCATTGAAAAGTACAGTGCTTTTCCTTCAAAAATAAGGACATTTCAATGTGACCCCAAATTTTTGAACTGTAGTGTATATGTATATATATATATATATATATATATATATATATATATATATATATATATATATATATATATATATATATATATATATATATATATATATATATATATATATATACATATATACATATTTGGGGTCATAATATGGATTACTAATAGTTAATATACATTCCAATATTTTATTATTCAGTTATTTGTGTGTTCCCGTCATTTTCAGTGATAAATTCAGGTCATCATCATGTATTGAGGGAATATTTCAGTTTTGTTGTTTGTTTGTTTTTTTCATTTAACCTTAACGAATACCTGACAATCCCCCTTATGATTTCAGATCCCCTCCACCTTCAACGCCAGTCAGGCCATGGCCTTCGATGGCTGTTTCCATGACAACGACATCGAGCTGACCACCTTCCCTCGGATGGCGCCCACGCGGACCACTGAACCTCTGACCACTCCGAGCCAGAACTCAGACCTGCGGCCC